>NW_026067902.1:24361985-24454599 GCF_014885135.2 Alexandromys fortis | reverse complement strand
GAGGAGGAGGAGGAGGAGGAGGGGAGGGAGGGAGGGAGAGACAGAGCGAGACAGAGAGAGAGAGGAGAGGGAGAGAGAAATGGAGGAGAGGGAGAGAGAGGCTGGTGATTTAGCTGGTTGACTGCTTTGTCTTGCTTTTCATTAGCACATAAGTGACTCGAGCTGGAATTGCATGCTGGACTTTTGGTTCTGCTGGTAGCACACTGTGCTCAATAAAAATTAATCCATCAATCAACAGGACAGAAAATCCTATCGTGCCAGAAGCAATACCTCCTGTTTGTCCCATACAAAAGCTAATTAGAGTGTTGGGTGTTGTAATGGAGGCAGGAACTGAGCAAAATAGAAAAAATAACCCCCACAAATTATCAAATAAAAAATGAGACAGGTGAAAATAGATAACCACGGAAAGCTAATAGTTCACCCCCCCCCCCAGGATGGTCTCTTTTATTTCAATGCAACAGAAGTTTGTCCACCATGGGTGGGATTCAGGACTGCTTGTGTTTTTTGGTCAGGGTTGGCTAGGGGCATCTGTCATCTTTCCCCATTTACCCCAAAGCCACTTGCTGCTGTGGTCTCAGAGGTCTGGCCTCTTACCTACCTGTACTATAAGGGCATCAGCTCACTGGAGCTTTGCTCGGCTGGGAAATGGAAAGAGAATTCGTCTGGTAAGGAGAAGGAAAACCCGAGGAGAGCATAGAAGAGACCACGGGCATGGTGTGAAATGTGAGCAGAAAGGTTTGCCTGTCATTGTGACTCCCTGAAGAATTGCAAGTAGTGCCCTAGGGGTTGGAGGGACATGTGCACAGGCACCAAGCTGACAATGGCACATTTACACAGATGCACACTAGATACATTGGCATGAATCCCTACCTCACACAAAGGTACCTCCTGACCTAACAATTTAAACTCTAGAGGCTCTGACTTTCCCAATCTTAATATTAACCAAGAATTTCTGCAAGTTATTTTGATCATTGCAACTGTGTCAGTGTTAAAGATCTTCCAGTGGAATCTTGAAGAAGCCCTAGAGATCTAAGCGTACTTAGTCAACATGAGCAACCACAATGGTAAAAACACTTGTTACCAATGCTTTTCCTTTTTTTCTTCTTACGACACAAGGCACAACAAGCTTGAGGTTTCTTTTTTTTATTTTTATTTTTTATTTATTTATTTTATTTATTTATTAAAGATTTCTGCCTCCTCCCCTCCACCGCCTCCCTTTTCCCTCCCCCTCCCCCAATCAAGTCCCCCTCCCTTGTCAGCCTTAAGAGCAATCAGGGTTCCCTGTCTTGTGGGAAGTCCAAGGACCACCCACCTCCATCCAGGTCTAGTAAAGTGAGCATCCAAACTGCCTAGGCTCCCACAAAGCCAGTACGTGCAGTAGGATCAAAAACCCATTGCCATTGTTCTTGAGTTCTCAGTAGTCCTCATTGTCCGCTATGTTCAGAGAGTCCGGTTTTATTTGAGGTTTCTATATATCCTGCTACCTAAAGATATATTTATTTAAAAGAAAAAATAACCTTTTAAAGCTAGTAAATTCTGGGGGGACCCAAATGATCTGACATTGAACTGCTTATGCAATTTTGGGGGAAATAAAAGATAAGATAAAATAAATTTGCCTATAATATGGTCTCATATCCCTTGGTGTACTAAGTGGAGAGATACATACTGAATTCTAGCTAAGCATTTTCTGTTTGAGTGTACAGCTCGGCGGAAGCGTCTAACAGGCCCAAGGTCTTACGTTTCATCCGCAGCACCACCTCCCACTTCAACAGCACAGTGGTTTAACTGTGAATTGTGCTTTCTCCAGCTGGCTCACAGGAGAAACATAAGGCTCTTTGTGGTCTCCTTCTGAAAGGCAGTCCAGGGCCCTTGACTTAACTTCCAATAACTGTGTGCAGAGGAGTCCATCTGAGGGTAGAAGAGCAAGGCAGAGTGTCCACCGCAGCCTCAGACACAGGAGGAGATCCCTCCACCTGTCTCCACATAGCATGGGTGTGTGCAGCCAGAAAGACGGAGTGGAGAGTCTGTGGGAGGAAGTGAGGGGAAATCAATAAAACGGAGATGGGGAAAAGAAAAGTGATGCGCTCCTGTCCCAGGATGAAGATCTTGTCGAGAACCCCAGTTTATCTCCTCTGATACTTCCAGGGTCCAGAGGGACGATGCTGTCAAATTCAACATTAGTTTTCTAAAGCCTGCAGGCTGAGTTTCATTTATTTAGAGTTAACTCCCATTTTTAATACCAGAAAAGAACACATATTCTACTTCAAAGGGAAAAAAAAATTTTCTGAAGCATCCATTGTTCTGCGGAACCACAGGCACCGTGACTGTATAATGCTTTGCGGTGTTTTGTAAACCAAGCTTGCTTTGCATTAAAAAACACATAGGAAAGCGGTCTGCACTTGGGTCTGTTGTTTCTCCGGCATGCTGACAGTAGTTTGAACATATGAGTATGTGGGATTGAATAGATTACTAGCTTTAACTAAGATCAATATGTATTCCATGGATGCTATTTCAAAGCAGGAGGGAAACAGAGAGAATGAAGGTTGGACAGAGCTATGGGCTGGTTTAACCTCTGGGTGTGAGATTCGTTCTTTTCTGTTAGCCATTTTGCTACCCCTGTAGCTGTGCCTGCGTCTCTCCAAAGCTTCAGTTCTCACAAAGGTATAAGCTGTCTTCTTGCTTTCTGGATAGAGTTTTTATGGCTATAAAGACTAAATTGCCATCTTTCCAAATTGCTGGTCTCCACATCGTTCTTCAGCGAGACTGCACTCATTTCAGGGTGTGAGCATTGGCTAGCTCTGTGCATGAACAGAAGTAACTTCATTAGAATTCAGGAGGCAAGATGGTGGAGTGGGCAACCTGACGGCCAGGTTCAACTGCCAGGTTGGTAAAACCAACCATGTGATAAGTCACTTCTGATGTCCATTCCCCAAGGCCCCTTTCTGAATGTTAGAGGCAGGAGTTGAGTTAGCGCCCCCAAACTGTTTAGAATAGTACCGTGAACACAGTGAGTTCTGTGTCGTGGATTATCTGCCATGACGAGGGTTGTTGTTATTTTTCTGGCAACAACACTGCAGTTCTACCCCCCTTTGGAGAGGTGTGTCTGCCTTCAATCCCGGTCCAACATGTCTCAGGGGAGACTGACTTCTCCTCTTTTCATTTTTAGAGTAGGCACAAAGCCATAACATAGTCTAGCAGTGAATTCCATCCTCCCAGCTGCAGGATGGGGAAATCGTGTAAGGTGGTACAATCAGATAGGTCATAGGAGTATATAAGCTAGTCTAAAATTACTGGGAAAGTGTGTGTGTGTGTGTGTGTGTGTGTGTGTGTGTGTGTGTTGGGCAGTTAATTGAAGAGGATGTAAGTCTGCACAGAGAGAAGCAGAGACAAGTGACAGAAAGACATCCATGGGGAATATTGTTCCCCAAGACTACAGGCATGCTTCTTCTGGATAAGTCAATTATATTTGACAATCAGAAAGGACATCACCAACCTGTGCTCCAATGTGACATAACCTGTCTTCTTTACCTATCTAAGTCTAACTCACCCTCCTAGGCAAAGCACAACACTCACCCTCATGAAGTGGACATTTCCATTTCTGTTCTGTAGCCCCCATCATCTATAATACTACTTAGCACTCATCATCCACCCGGAAAGCCGACCCCCAGCCATGCACTTTCCTTCTCCTCTGTGCTGTGCACTCACCCCAAGTTCCACTCTTCAGTCCGTGACGCTTGCCTGCACAGTACTTTGCAACAAGCTTACTAGTATTTGTTGTCTGAATTCCTTCTAGCTGGTTCCCAGTGAAGTGGATTATAAATCACAGTACACAAAGGACTCTAAGCATAGAAGCACATGAAGGGAACTGTAGAGTAGGAATAATAATAATAATAATAATAATAATAATAATAATAGAGCAGAAAAGGATGTGGACTCATTGACACGTATCCCACTAAGCTGTAAGGTTCACAAAGAGCAAGCACCGACTTTCTGCTTTAAATGTAATTCCCAGTCGACACACCCTACGCCCGACCCATTGTAGTGCTCGGTACAAACTGTTGACCTGTGCGTTCTGTTACAGTGCAGGGGATTCTGATTAATTATCTAACCCTACCACCATGCAAAAGAAATGAAACGAGAAAGAAATGGCTAGTTCTACAAGCCAACACCTTCTTCTCATTATTTTGAGATCTTTCCACCATCACCTCATTTCTCCAAATTACAAGAGTAAACAAAGCCATTCCCTGGGATGACAGATGAGGTGCCACGACAATAGCATGCCTGGAATTTCCAGGTCTGCGAGAAAACCCATATGAAATCCAGATCCTCCAAGGAGAGCCTTTCCATCAGCAAAAAGAGTAAGTGGGGGAATATGAACACCAAATCAGGTTTAGGAAGGGCATCGCGCTGGAACGCTGCTTCTACCCGTGAGGAATTCTGGGAATAGGTACATCCTTTTCTGTAGGTACCTTACACGGTGTTAGTTCGGCCACAGCTTTGTGTATCATAAATGGATGAAAATACAAATTATTTCTTATTTATAGGTAATTCTTTTCCCAGAAAGTATTTATTTATTATCGCTGCCACCAACGCAACATCCTCAAGCTAGCCATTGAATTATTCATTTCAAAATTACCGTTTTTACTTTTATTCTGTCAGTGTTAGCCTCCACAAGATTCAGTTTGATACTTTACAGTATTGAAATCGGATCTATGTCCGATATCCAAGGTCTTCAGTACTTTGACTCCAGTCCCCCTTTACATACGGGAACTTTCTTTTCGTTCTTTCCCATCCGAGCCCCAAACTCATTCATCTCTGTCTGTTTACTGTCTGTCTTGCTCCACAGTTCTATGCTCCGAATCTTTCTCTCTGACTGTTGAAACGCGTGTTTTGTTTTAAGTAGCATTCTTCACCCTCCCTCATCTGTCGATACGCTGTCCTTTCTCAGCTCCTCACGGTCTGCGTCATTGGCTGCTCAGCATTTCAGATAAATGTGCTTTATGGCCCTCAGTGTGAACTCTTTGCCAGCAGACATTCCATCTTGGACTCCTTCGCACTTTGTTCTACGTATGGATCATTGCAGCTATGATTATGGTAAGAATGCACGGAATACGCAAACATAGCTAGGACTTTCCAGAGTTCATGACTGAGAAATTTTGGCAATAGCACCGTTTTCTTATCCTTGGGAAATATACTTCAAGAATTCCAGTGAGTACCTAACTCCATGGAAAGGACGGAATCATATCATACTGTTTATTCCCACATGTAAAGGCTTGTGAAAAAATTTAACTTGTGAGTTAGGCATGGTAAGAGATTAAGTAATTAGAACAGCTACAATAATTTGCTTTGATGAAAAGTTATTTGAATGCTCTCTTTTGAGCTAAAAAATCTTTTATTATGTAGTATATAGCCAGAATTTTTCTTGATAGTTTTTCATTTAAAGAAAATCCTTTACACCTCCTAAAAATAAAACAATGCTCATCTTTACTTAAAATTAAAGACATGAAAATTAAAAATGAGATCCAACTTTCATATCCAAGACCAATAAAGGAAAAAATATTTAATTGAAATTTTAGGTGAATAGTGTGGGCCACTGTGTTAGGAAAAAGGAAGATGGATTTGGGATAACATTTTAAGGATGGGTTTTAGCAGTATAGGTGAAAAATTTTAATTTATTACTCTTGGGTAGAAGAAGTAGACTTTTAGAAAACTTAACTGTTGTTGCCAAATAAGTAAATGTCTGTTTGGGAAAAGTTTACTGAAACTTTACGTGTAAAAACAAAAGTAGGAAATTAACCCTAGGCTAAATAACAAGCATTGGTGGGCTGGGCCATGAATCCAGACGCAGTAGCTCCCTATTTAGAAATGGAGTCCTTATTGCTTGCTGCCAACTAAAATTTTTAGAGGCTCAAAAGCCTCTACAGACTTCTTTTCCTCTCCTTCTTCGACAGAAGAAAAAGTAGTTTAGAGTAAGCTACAAACATTACTGCAATTATTAAACTAGTCAGCAGAGACAGAAAAAAAAATCCTATCTTCTTGACTCTGCAATCCATAAAACACTGCCGTTTCTCATCTCAGTTTCCAGTCAACACACATTTATTTAACTAAGTCACATCCTGGGAAAAAAGAAAAAAAATGTTCTGATGAATCTTTCTGGATGTTCTAATAGCTACTCTGTTTTACAGTATATTTGGTGAATGTTTTATAGATTAGCTTTATCAAAAACACATCTATTTCTGTGGGCCTTTCAATGGCTATTTAAGGGGAGACTATGACATATATACTATATATTATATATTATATATATGCATATATTTCAGCACTCAAGACTCTCCTAAGTAGCTAAGGGATAGCTCTCTTTATGACAGATCTAAGGGCTACTCTAAGAACATGGATGGATGGATGTGTGGACTTGGCCTTTCTTCCAAGGTGAAGCAGAAGCACCACGCAAGATATTTTCTGTAACTCAAAACTTGCAATTTCATTTCCAGAGCAGGCAATAGGCTCTGCCCTGGACTCACTGGGACTTGTCAAAGTCTTATTATGTGTCTACAAAATGCAGTCCGCAGACTAGGATGCAGACACAACCGCAGAATGCCCAGTAAACTTAAGGCGGGAAGAGTGATTCTAAGTGCAATCGTTCAAAATCAATGTTAGGCACAACAGATCTATAATTCTTTCTAGACATTAGCTCAAGAATGGGTGCTAACTGGACAAAGCACAAAGTCCAATTCTATCCCCCTATTTCTGTTTTCTAATTAAATTAGCAGACATACCAAAATATCCTAGAATTTAGAAGAGAAAATGATAAGAAAAAACAAGCTTTAAGAGGGCAAGATTTCACAATTTACCTCTAAAAGTGAGATTAATCAGCCTGGATTACTCTTCCAAAACTATGGAAATACAGAAACATCATAAACTCATCATATGACCATTCTTGCAATCTATTTGCTGGAAGCCAGATGTCTTATGATAGTAAAAGCAGGTGTCTTTACAATAGCTGGAAAATGTTCAGCACTCATATGATAGACTTTTCTTACTTTAAGCATCAAGTGCGTTGCTCCCTTACTAGGGCGTGCAGTTTCAGAGGAAGTGCCCATGCTTTAGCTTAGACCAAAGATAACTTTCCCGTTTCAGGATTTCAGCGTTCACTTAGGGAACTATAATACCATTCAGAGCAAATCCTCTATTAAATCAACGTATTCATTACCTAGAATGAAAGTTTTATTCAATCACTGTATTTTGATAGACTAGACTACTGCACACGAGTGAGAGATAATGGATCGAAGACAATGTCCTTGAAGGAGAGGAGCTCAGACCTTCTTTCATATGCATTCCCAGGAGACTGCCACTTTCTGATGCTATCAAGGCATCGGAAAGGTTGGCAAGGAGCGAGCCAGCCCTACGTGGTATAACGAATCAGCACATGAACTAGCTAACCATGTAACTGCTGAGAGGAAAGAAATGAAATCATTCCTGCTTAAAATCTCTCAGTGTCATCTTTTAACCAATTTAGGGCGATTGGCTCAGCTGCCTTTATGGCAACCCAGCCAGGTGTATGTTGAGAACTCACTAGAAGTCATCGTCAAAGTTAGTAAATCTGCTTTGGCTCTCCGCAGGCTGCCTTCATTCAACCTGACCTGCCCATGTCTCTCGCTGCTCAGTAACTAGGGAAAGAGGCAGGAAAAACTCTTAGGAGAGATAGGAGAGAGAGTGTGAAGCCTATTAAACAGATACGCACAAACACAATGCAGACATGGAGAAATATGCTAATAGCTGTCTTCACAGCCCGATTCACTTAAGCAAGAGGGAAATCAAGGCTTATGGGGCTAATGCTCACTTTCCCATAACTGCCTAAAATGTTTGTGCACCGTCTTCTTCTGACATTCCTTTGTGTTTGGATACTGGAATCATCTTTAGCACAGACTTATTTTAGTACCTGAAATAAATCCTAGATTCTTCTGGTACTGGGCTATGCTTAATGACAAGTATATATAGGAGTAAAATATTGATATGCGAATGTTGACATGCAGGTCTTTCATCTAATGGGAGAAGTTGCTTACATTTCTATTCCTAGAGATATTTCCTGCCATCACTGTTTACTTCTTGCAGCCATGTTCTGGATACATGCATTGCTACAAGGATCTCTGGGAAATGCTCTTTGGCAGCTGTTCTTGAAAATTATGATGAAAAACACTCACTAGCACGAGTTGTATAAAAATATGGTTATGTTGCTTCCAGAGCTTGTAGTAGCTATTAGCATTTGTTTATATACACGAGTGGCATCATCTTGTTGATATAAACTGTTTCTGTTCAAAGTCTAAGGAAGTAAACTTAATAAGGGGGAGAGAAAAGAACCATGGCTTGCTAAAGACACAACCAGGTGGGGCTATATGGCTGTGACATCTGTAACCCAGTTGACCAACGGGATCGATAAAGGTGATCTGGCTCTCTATGCTGGTGTCCCCTTCCTCCTTCACCGGTCCATGTGAGGGACTACTGAGTGCTGACCTAAAAAGAATGATCTTCCTGGGATGTAAGAGGACTGGACTTCATTCAAGAATATGCGAGTAGCTGTGCTTTCTTGTTACGATCTCTAAGCAAACTCTCAGTACCCATTACAAGGTGTGTGAATGTTCTCACCTTCTAAAATGAAAGAAAACTTTTTGTTGGCAATTTATAATAAACCTTTTTACAGTTTCTGCAATTCCATCACATGAATAGGAAGTCAAAGTCCAACCACCCGTCTTCTGAAGCATCCTGAACCAAAACTTGCACCAGAATCATGCCTAGATCACCGTCACTGTGGCATCTACTACAGCTTCAGTATGAACGGAAATGTAAGCTGTAGTACACTGGGTTGCATCTGATAACATTGATGTTTAGTGTAGGAGTGATGGGAAAGAGTGACACAGAAGCTGGGGGAACATCCAGCACGCGACCTTATCATATTGTCCGAGACTCTTCTGCTCAACTCCAACTAACACAGAAATTAGGGAAATTTTCAGGAATTTTGGTCTGCTGTGTGTATATGTTCCCCCACTTAAGTGTGGAAGTAATATTGTTAGAAATGCCAGAAAAAGATAGTGTTTTCCCCTTCAGAAAGAAGCCATTCCCGAGTATGAGTTTTCAGTAGGGTGTGGGGCCAGAAAGGCTAGTAAACTGAACAGGAAGCACCCAGTTCTTTGCTGAACCAGGGTGGCTTTTCAATTCAGTTTAGAGGACCAATGTGAGAGTCTTTAAATCATTTACTTTTAATCTCTAAGGCAGCAAATGTGGTTTCCCTGGCTCCGTGGTGAAATCTCTCCCCCATCTTTACTTGTAGAAAGTTCTCCATTGTAACAGATATAGGAAATTAGTGTCTTCCCGGTACTCCATGAATATTTAGGCACTTTCCAGTCTGCATTAGTATATATAAGAGAAGTGCTAAAATTAAATACCACAGACTTCACAACAGAAATGTGTATTGTGTTGAATGCTGACAGTGTGTTTGGGTATACAATATAAATAAGCTATGTTTTTTTCTTTCATCCAGAACTGTAGCACATGTAAACATATTTAATAATAAAGGGATAATGCAGAAACTGCAGATATAAATATGTTACTTCTTGTAGAGCACAGTGGGTAGATTAAAGAAAGAGGAGTTGACCAAGTTCTCATAAAGAGAAGGCACCATGCAATATTGAAAAATGAAGCAGCCAAGAAGGTGAAGTAAGGACTGAGGAGGAATCATATTCAAGGGCCTGACACATGGGAGCATGCTATGTTGCTAGGAAAAAGTGCACATTCATCGCAGGACGTGAAACATACAAGGCATAGAAAAAATAGGCTGGCATCAGTTTGTAAAGAACCTTGAACACTGTGAAAATGGATGTGGGCTTTTCTTGTATGCAATAAAGAAGTAAAGTACACATGTGCATACATACACATTTATATATTATATAAACATATATATATATATATATATATAAACATATATTCATGTATATTTATCCCAGGAGTTGCTTACAGCTCATTTTCGCACCTCCAGGCAGACTTCTAGTGCCCTTCCTCGCTCTTTATACCAGTTTCCATGATCTAAATGTCTCTGTAGAAGGCATGCTTTTTGGAAACCTAACTGATCTTCCCACTGATTCATCCACCTTTGAAAAATAACTGGTTATCTGGATGTTCTAGACCTTGCAAACTTTCGTCATCAATTTAATGGATCTTTTAAAACAATCCACTTGTGCAGTTTGTTAAGAACTGACAACAAATGGGTCAACCAATGAGTGCTAGGAACAAACTATCCATTGTCTGAATGAATATAATACATGTGCAAGTTGGTGTGTACCCTGTTTTAGGATGTATATATTCTCTGCATCTCTGGCTCCGTGTCTTTCTGCTCTGTATCTAAATTAAAGCGACACTTTCAAATTTTATTTATAGGCTAAAGCAAAACAATTGGCGGTTAATTGAAAATGCTTGCCACTCCTCAGTGACGTTTCTAGAGGAACCTGTATTGATTCATGTTTTTACCTCATAAAGAATAATGACAATCAGTCACTCTATTGAAAATAACCTCTCATTATATGAACTCAGAGCTCCACAGATATGACGCTGGTGTGGAGTCTGATGAACAACATAGGACATACATTTGAGCAATTGGAGGTAAAGCAGTGCTTTGTCTAAAAAGGCAGGGTCGAATTGCCGCCATCTCTGTGCCTGTGGAACAACTTGTACACGAGAAGTAAAGGAACATTCCTCGGACCTCCAGTTCTCTCTCCGATACACAGTTTCCATTTTGAACAAAGTTGTTCATAACTTCTTGGAATCCATTCTTCTCCCAAATTGAAATTGCAATTTATTATATGATTTTAGTTATAGGAAGGCAGTTGCAAGAGAAACATAATAAACCAAGTGGTTGAGCGTAAGAGCTCAGGGTCCAAGTAACCAGATTCAGGGCTCCGTCTCCAGTTTGTAATGATCTTGTCCAGGTCATTTGAATCTCTTTGCACCTTAGCGAATTCCCACGGAGATTAAAGGAGATAATGCGTGTATAACAGCCGCAGATTTAGACAATCTGTTGTATAGAAAAGAACAGTCTTTGCTAACTGCAGGGCCCTAAAATAGACTGCGAATGCTCAAGAATACATCTGGCTCTTTCTACTTGGAAGGGAATGAGTTGACAGGAAAGGCAAACCGAGTGCTAGACATATCTGCGAATACAATTCCTCTGGTCAGAGAGGATGAAAGGATAATGCTGATGTCATCAGCAAGCCACCATTCCAGGAGAATCTATCCTTTCACAGGTTTCACCCAGTCACCCAGCAGAAGCCGACTTGGTACATCTCTAGGAAGAAGTTAAAAGGACAGGGAGTTTGTTGGCAGAGAACAGCTTTGAAACTTTGAAGCAATATGCATGCTTCTATTCAGGAAGATAGGTATATGTGTGGTATTAGTTTTAAGCAATAGACTGCAAGATTACAGTATAGAAATCCCAGCACTAACTTTACACCAGTGAGCCAGAGGCCTCAGAATAAGTTTAAACAGAATGTCTGGAAGCTCTTATTTGATGGGATAATTGCCACGTCACTATGCCACCAGGAACATCTTCCTTTGGGTGAAATGCATCGTGGGCATCAGCACCAGGGCAGGTGCCACCTTTCCCATCTGTGCATCCAAAGTACAGAACTAAAAGAATGATGAATTTTCTATATTGTTTCTAGACATAAGCAGAAGAGAAATAAGTTGATAAATTGGTCAACCCTAAAGTTTATATCTTGGAGGGTAAGACAGTGATAATAGCTCTGCTTTTCCATATTGGTCTGACACCAAGAATCTCTCATTAGGTTAAAACTGATTTATTTTTAAATTGTGCTTATTTTGGGATATAGATGTAAATACAGTGCCCTCAGAGTCCAGAGGATGGTGTCAGATTCCCTGGAGCGGAAACCACAGATAGTTGTGAGTCAGCTGACACACCAGAGCTAGGAACCAGACTCTCAACTTCTGGAAGATCAGTACTTGCCTTTAACCACTGATCCATTTCTTCAGCTCCTCACCTGTTACATTTTCCGTAAGGAGTTTCCCATTGTTAATCCAAGTGGAAATAATGCGACATATTTGCTAAACTCAGTTTTTCTGTTTTATCCTTTTAGGAGGAGTTCTACTTGTAGCACAATTGAAGTGAAAATGTCTTTTCCTAGATGTGCAGATGATATGAGGCTACTTAAAATTATGGAAAACAAATTAAAACCAAAGATACAGTTTACTACGACAATGCTCAGCAATATCCGAAGATATTTGTCATTAATTTGATGACACTAATTGCAGATTACAAGATGTAATAATGTGCATTGAAAACTCGAGTTTGGCTTTGGCTGACTTTTGGGAGCCTATTCCTCATACTAGGTTGCCTTGCTCGACATTTATACAAGGGCAGGTACTTTGTCCTATTGCAACTTTACAGACCATGTTTTGTTGATATCCATGGGATGTCTGCCACTATCTGAACAGAAACAGAGGAGGAGTGGATTCAGGGGAAGGGGAATGAGCGGAGAGTAGGGAGGGGCAACTGTGGTCAGGATGTAAAACAAATTAAAAAGTTGATAAAAATGTCAATAAAAAACCTGTGTTTGCAGAAATGTGAAGCATATATTTTACCAATAAATAGTAAAGGCACACGAAGGGAAGGAGATTCTCATGATATCATCCAACTTCTAAGCACAGGAAAAGCTTTTTTATTTCTTCTCTAGCCTGAGAGTTTCTTTGTAACTAAAACCACTATGACACTGCCACATTAGTTTTAATCTGATAATTGAATTGTCAAGAAATTGAATGAAGTACACGTAGTTTGTGAAGAGACTAACTCTTTGATATATAGTTGACAGTGTGAAAAATACCACAACTTCAAAAAAAAAAACCTAGAACCTTCTACTGCATTATCCAAGGGTAAAGAAAGTATGCCAACATTTCTTTTAAAAGCGTTCCCTCCATGATCTCAGGACTAAAAGATAGCTGTGACCCTTTAGTTGAATATATGATGGAGGCTTGCTTTACCTAATCTTTAGACACAGAGTGATTTTTATCAGTGAAAATTTTCTTTTAATGAATTCTGTCTCTAGTATAGGGTTAATTTATAGCTGACTTACTATACTGACATTGGTTGCCCAATTGCCTGCATAAATTATGAGTATAGAGGAAGCAAACAAATATTTAACTAAGTAAAATTGTAACTCGTAGGAATTGAACATTTTGAATTTGTGTGGATTAAGAAGGGTAGTCACCTTTGAATTTATTTCATACTCAAATTTGTTGACACTAGAGATAAATATTGACAAGAGTGGAGCGAATCAATACTGAACCTCAAGGGTCAGAAGACTTCATGTTCGGTATAATAAGCAACTTAGTTCAGGCATTAGGATGTTTCAGTAATGTAACAATTATTAAGGGTCAGTTAAGGTTTCTATTATAAACTCTCATTTAGAAGCTTGTATCATTCAACAATCTCCAAAGACATGGAATATGTCATGAAGCAAGATGGTGATTTGACAATGGATGATTAGGGGAGACTATGTTGCTAAATTCAAACTTCAGAAATTAGATTATTTCTACTAACCAGACCCAAAAATCATCTTTCATCTTTATTTCTAAACCCGGGAAGCTTTGAGCTAGATGTAAATCTTAAATTTAAATTAAGACAGTGTAAATACCTTAAAATTTTCTCTACTGGAAATTATCTAACACATTCATGTAGTATGTAAATTATAAATATCACCAAAGGGAGTGCGTATCAATATGACCAGATACAGTTCAATGAAACACATGCTACTCTTTCCATTTAGTCTCGTGAAGGACATTAGTACCATGTGAAAGTCATTATTCTTCACTCAAGCATACTCGATAATGTTGGCTTTACTGAATTACTTAAGGGATCTTTTTTTCTTTTCGAAAGTAGTGTTTTAATTAGTTATTTAAAAATTTGCATTGAAAACATTGTGATTTGAACTTCTAAAAATAACAGTAAATATAATGTTGGGATTTGAACTTCAAAAAAAATCAAAATAAGTACAGTATCTATTAATTATTTTATAATGCAATAAGGATAAATAATATATAGGTAGCTATGTTGAAGTAAATAATGCATAGATTAGATTTAAACAAAATAATTTATTCCTCTGTCTTTACCTGCAAACCTACATGTGAAATGTTTCTGATCATAAAGCTTTACGCTCAAGAGGAATCAGTGCTCTTTCTCTCTTCAAGGCTCAATTCAAAAGAAGTTCTGAATCTTTAAACCTTTCTCGATCAAACTAAGTGCTCTGCCTCACATGGCCTTTGTTCTTGAGTTTAGCATGTCTAGATACACTCACGCAACAGAAGCGGGCATTGATCAGTCAAGGAAGAGGCATGCACTTTCAGTTTCCATCACATTAAGCAAAATACTCATTAGTGTTTGGCATTTTCCCAAGCAGACACAATCTAGGTGTCCACTGAGGCCTCATTGTGCAGTTAAGGAGTTTAAAAAGACCTTCTAGACATCAGCTAGGGACAATTAAGTGACGGGTAAAACTACTCCAGGGTAAGAAGGATAAAATTACTGGAAACAAACACACATTCAGATCAACCGCGAAGCAGACATACTATCTTTATCTTGAGCATCAGGTAGCTCTGCCGGGAGACAAAAGACTAAAGATGCCCCTGCTTAATAATCATTCCCTTTCTCGACAAAACAACACTGGATTCTAGGGGGATGTTCAGTCATGGTTTTAAAAAGTCACATCAAGATATGAAGTGAAAAAGAATCTCATGAAAATCTGTTAACACACCATAATTATTCCCATCATATAACCAACAAGAAATATTAAGAGAGCTATTTCTAACAGATCATAATAACACAAGTTACTTCTAAGATTCTTATCCATGAAAACTGCTGAAGCATGTCATATTGCTAGCCATATATCCCCAGATCTAAACAACTTCTAGAAAATATTACTGAGAGCAACCGCTTAAAACTCAGGACAGATTGATTCATCTTTTGTCCTTGACTTTTGTCGGTTACTTTGTTCCTTCTGTATCTTCTCCCTCAGGTCCGCCAATTCACGTCAGCAATGATTTGATAAGTACTATCTGCTAGGCACTCTGCCTCCTCACGGAAGAAACTAATAGTAAGACAGGCCGGGCTCAAGCAAACAGGAAGAACATGAGGTTACAGGAAAGCTAAAACTTTCCTTTGAAGTCTGTTGTCGTCTGTATTAGAGCAACCATATTTGAGCACCCTTAATTAAAAACCAGCACATGAATTAAATTTCAAGAATCATTCATGCTGCCTCTCCTCACCTCTGAGGAGATGAATGATAAGGAAAATTGTGTATGTCAAAACTTCCTAAACATCCAAAAGTTATTTATTGTTCAACTTCGGTTAAAATTGAATTTATCAGCAAGTTATGGGGAAAGCTGTTTAATATATTGTTTTTTTTTAACTTTATGCCACACAATTCCTTCACAAAAAAAAACCATGCAAATGAATGATGAGAAGAAACCTATGCTGAAGGTGAAGCAAAAAGCCCTTGAGGTTGCCACAGTCTTCTCTTCCTGTGTTTGAACTCCAAGACACCATTCTATCAGTTCTTAATGCGATTCTCAAATCCCAGAGCTAACAAGGCTTCCTGGCTCCAGCTGGCTGCACCTGACAGGCAGCATGCAGTGGGAATACGCACAGGGGATGAGGTTCCTAACAGTCAACTAAAAGTTCAAATCCCCGAAGAGGTGCCCCTGATGTGCTGAGCACTTAACCCTTCGACCAGTACCAACATGACTATTCACAAATTATTGATGTCCCTAAATCCCCAGCAGATTGCAGCTGATTCTTACATCCACGGAAGCTCAAGCATATGTCACTAATGGGATGGATTTGTAAAAATACATACATGCATACTTTCGGTCTTTGATACACGAACGTAAAGCCACTGCAGGGCTAGGAGGCGATCGAATTGGACAGAACACTGTTAAACACACACCTTGCCTCTTGTTGTAGATCATTTCCATTGACATCTATCTGTGTCTTTGCAACAGTTTAATTAAAGCTGTCTGGAAACAAGTCAGCCGCTAAATGATGGGCAGGGCAGTGATGAAGGCGAAACTTGAGGAGCCTCGAGGCCCTTTCGGTCAAGCTTTCTAATGCCCGTCTCTGTCTGCAGCTAAGAACAGCAGAAGGGAAGACATTTATTTTCAAAATCAGCCAGTACTTATATTACTCTGGGAGAAAACACATTTTCCTCTGATAATGGTCTTGGAGAACCAGAAACTGATTTAGATCGCACCAGATTTTAAGGACCAAACAGGATGGTGGTTTGATCCAAAACAAACACCTTAAAATTATTCATAAAAGCAATAAATACTGCATATTGCTTCTTATTATTAACTTGTTGTCCAAATTGGACAATTTTGCTTAAAATGATCCAGTAAGACCATTTTCCAACTCGGTGGCAGTAATAGCATCTATTTAATTTGACTTTCTAACACAGAATAATTGCATAGCAAGCGGATAATTTTAGGCAATTAAAATATTCAGTCAATGCCCTTGATGTTTCCACCACTATTAAGGTACCAGAGAAATGAAACAAAAAAATTGGACATGGGGCTTATGAAATACAAGATATAGTTAAGAGAGTGAATCTTCAATTAACTAGTAATATGTGTTTCTTTAAATGTTATGTCCTCTAGTTTAGTATCATTTAATTAAAAATGTATTAATTAAACTAGGTATGCTCTTTAATACTAAAACTAATTATACTTTATAAACACATTTAAATTACTGTGACGTTTTAACATTTCAATCATTAGTTTCGTCATATAAATATATCAATTATAGCCTTTCTTCATTTAACATGCATGCTATGTACTTCATGTACAGTGTTATGTCTGTTCCTTCTCCTTTCTTCCCCAACACAAAATAATATCTCTCTGTATCCATTTATAATACTTTCATCTATGTTTATGTAGGTTAAAAACAACAAAGTCAGAAAAAGCATCCCTGAACTCACTTAGGATGTTAATGAAGAATAGGTATTATTTTATTCCTGAAACCTAATGGAAATAAATGGAACATAGAAACAATTGTAAGGGAGCAAGGGAGTCTTGTGCTTAAGTCTACTAATCAAGGCAGCATTTACTGACTGTTTACTGAATGTTGACCCAATAGTGCCGAGGATAAGCAAAACAACTGAAAGAAAATAATGTATAATTGTTACACAAGGAACCTATTCCATAGAAGGTTTAAATCCCAGGGAGAGTAGTTTAAATTTAATGTAAGAAGAACATATTTTTATGCCTTTGGGAAGGGGACATTTAAAGTGAAATTGGCATTTTAAGAGTATAATGTCTAAGCATAAAGGAATAGATTTAAGGTAGAGTGATCAGTTAGGAGGTAGTAACAGATAAAAGATGACCATAAAGTGTTGGCATTTCTACCCTTGGAAGGGGGACTATATTGCCCTTACTCCCGAGTCTGTGCTGGCCTGTTAAGGAGTGATGTCCCAGTTCTGGGATGTGCCTGTAAGAGGATTGGCAAATTTCATCTTGGTATCTTCAGTTCCCAAGTTGTCACATACGAAGTCCAAACATCCTGTTGAAGAGGACATCTGGGAAGGCTTTGACTATCATGTAGGCAGAAGGGCATTGCTAAAGTCAGATATTGACACTATATATATGAAGCTGCCTTCATTCTTCAAGACCAGCTACTAGATGAATTCCGGTGGGTGACCTTTGTCAATGTTAAATGGAATGCAAAAATTGTTTAGCTTATCAGTGCTCAGACTTCTGATCCACAAATCATGAGATGGTATATATTAGCCCATGTTTCAACTCACTAGGTTTAGGGTATTTGCTCCATTGCAATACACAGCTGTAATGGAACATATTTTTATGTTCTATTCAATATTAATGTACAGTGGTAAGACCCCCTGTTAGATTACGAGTGATAGCTAATCTTGGTTGTCAACTTGGTACCCTAAGAAGAGGGGCCTTTTACTGGAGAACTGCCTCCTCCAGATTGTCCTGCAGGCATGTCTGTGATGGCATATTCTTGATTGTTAATTGATGCAAGAGGGCCCAGCCCACTGTGGGTAGTATCATTTCTAGGCAGATAGGTCTGGGCTATATAACAAAAGTAGCTGAGCTCATGAGCCTGAGAACAAGCCAGTAAGCAGCATTTCTCCATGGTTATTGCGTCAAGTTCCTGCATTGGTTTCTCTCAGGGATGGACTTAACCTGTAAGCCAAATAAATTCTTTACTTCCACATTATTATTATTATTATTATTATTATTATTATTATTATTTTATTTCTATTTTACAAGGACAGATAGTTGAAAATTTGTGTCTTGGGGGGATATAGGGTGTCTGTTATTACTCAGTTTTTGCAAAGAAGTCACAGGTAATGTGTAAATGGTGATATAGTTAATTCTCAATAGAATTTTACCTACACAAGATGTTGGCTGAGTAGATGTAGCTGTTGGGAAGAGGTTGCCAAGCTCCGGTTTATAATATGTGAAGTACTGGGGAAACTCAACTGGGGATATAGCACCGACATAGATGTAGGGAAGGAGTTTTATGGCAAATGGCTAGAAAAGCAGGCTGAAGGACTGGAAAAGGGAGCTGGGTACTACTGTTGTGTCTTCTTAAATTGTTCTGCATTGTTGTTTCATTTTAAAGACGGCTGATGTTAAAATCTCAATATAATTAGGACTCTCCAGAGTGTGCAGGACTTTGTGAATCTGCGAAACTTTATTGAGCTAGGGAATCAATATCATTTAGAAGATAACCAAGCAGATTTCAGATATTTTTGTAATGGTTCAGTACCCACTGTGAATTGTTTTCAGATTTGTGAAATATACTTATGTTATAAGTAAATTGTATGATTCGAAGACCATTGTTCCTAAGCATGGTCAACGCCATTCTGATTTTTAAATTTCTATTATATTTATTATTTTTTATTAACACTTAAGAGTTTGGCAACATTTCTTACTCATGTTTGAAGAGTATAGCTTTAGTCCCAAAGTGTTTATATTTCAAACTATCCTGAAAAAGTCAGTGATTATTTCTTATTATTTATGATGTAACAGAACCATTTTTATTGTGCTATTTGCTGTTTTGTCATGGGAAAATGTATGACCTTTTGAAGAAACGAAACAAGGAGATTTTTAGTTTTTACTCCTCCTGTGTACCTGATTATGGATATGTAAGCTTTATAAAAATCCCGAGGCAGTTAAACAATTTAGACTTACATAGCATGCAAATTCTATTAAGCAAGGACTCTACTCTTTCACCTATTGCCCTGCGTGCGCTCTGCTAAAATCTTTAGTATAACTAATGCCGGCACATGCAGGATTCTAGTGAATATTCAACAAGATTTTGTTCATTTAAAGCAGAGAATGGTTTGAGAAATTCTATTTTGGGCCACAAACAGAATAGCTGGTTAAGAGGTGAAACCTTCCTGTGCTGTCTGCATTTGATGAAATACAGACATTGGACTATTCCCCCTTAGACCTGGGACCTCAAGCCCTGGCCTTTGGACCTTTCTCTGCCTTGAGAGCAAAATGATTAGTGAGGTCCTTCTATCAGACATATTAGCAGTTTTTGCCAAAAAGAGGATTTTAATAATACTAAATTGCAAAGATTTATGAGGCAGGGCTTGCTCCAGGGTACCAAGACAAACCCAATGGAAAATGGCTACATAAACTCCTGGGCTGGGCCATCTGTTAGCTCTAATATGCCCCCCTTCTCTCCCTTCCTCTTTTCTATATCACTTGGTTTCAAGCTCTGTCTGGGACACTTGCTCAATGTGAAATGAGATTGGTGGGTCTCAGTCCATTTGTAGCTAGCTGAAATTTTCCATCTTCCTTTCCAGAAAAACGGTCCATAAGGAAATTAAGTGAAAGGAGTTAGATGTCACACATGGATTCCTGTGTAGGTGTTCTGAAGGCCTAGATAATCTTCCTGTGTGAAAAGTACAGTATAAATTCAATGCTGGTTCATTGGTTCACCTACTTTGCCTCTCAGCTTCTAACACTGGAGTTATCCTGCATTCTGAAGATGATGCAACGTTAGGGACATCTTTTTCCTATTCTCAGCCTCGGCATAATTTGAGCTGAGTTTGTAACGTGCCTTGAAATTGGCTTCATTTGCTGCTTCATTTAAACAGGGATAGTATATGAAAATAGCAGAGTTACATGTTCTGTGTTTTTTATATTATGTAAATAGATTTAGAGTCTGTAAATAATAATTAAAGAACATTTAGAATTTAAGGGTAAACAGATTAGAAGCCTTCAGGTCATCTATTACCCAACAAAGAAAGCAGACAACCCTAATTTATTATAACCCAAGGCCATTTTGCCCCAAAGTAATATGAACTTTGATTTCAAAAGTCAATAGGCTCTTCTCCCTAAAATCTCCCAAAACTTAACTAAATACACAATTAGTTTCTTGTTACAGATAATTTCTATTGCTCCAAATCTGGTTTGTCAGCATAGATTAATCACAGTGGTCAGGGATTGAAGTCAGGATGGCTCAAGGGATCAATTTCTGGGCTAGAAGCCTTTTGCCCTCAGGTCCATGTTTGCAATACTTTAAGAAGTTTTGAGAGGCTTATATGACAGCTGGTGTGGAACAACCCTGCATGATCTAGTGAGTCCCTTGCCTAGACTCGTCACCGGTCATATTTAAAGACATTGCCACTTACTGAGTGGATATATAAGGTGAAAAGTTATGATGTTATCAGAAAGCTTATTTACTATCAGTGGTTTTATCTATTATTCATAGATATGTCCATGTTGATAGTGTCCTGTGGTAAGCAGCAACAGTTACTGTCTTGAAAGCAATTAGAGAATATTTTATCTACATGACATCTCCTTGAAGTCTAAACTGGTTCATCTCTGATTGGGTTCCCTATGTTGTTACAAATCATTTCCTTTGTCAAACTTTACAAGTCTTCTCTTCCAGTCTCTGTACATGCACACATTTTCTTTCTTTGTTTACACTTGGGTCTTTTCTAAACAGTAAGCCATAATATTCAAAGCTAGTTTTATTATATGAGAAGTCCTGCTCTTTGTCCTCAGCTGGCACAAGAGTTCCCTGGACAGATACTGCCCATGGCGCTTTCTGGGCTGGAGGATTACCCTAGACTTAATCACAGTTTTTTTTTTTTTTTTTTTTTTTTTTTTTTGGTTTTTCGAGACAGGGTTTCTCTGTGGCTTTGGAGCCTGTCCTGGAACTAGCTCTGTAGACCAGGCTGGTCTCGAACTCACAGAGATCCGCCTGCCTCTGCCTCCCGAGTGCTGGGATTAAAGGCGCGCGCCACCATCGCCCGGCTCTTAATCACAGTTTTTAAGAGGCTCTGAAACCAGTCTGGAAAACCACAGCAATTGACCTAGTTGTGACTGTGCCCTCCTCTGACTGTGTGAGCTCGTCATCCCAGTCAAAGGAACCCATTAGATGCTCTTCCTTTCAGCTCTTATCTTCTGTTGAAGCTCCTAGAAGCCCTAATGTCAGGATGAGTTTAGCAATCTTGTTCTTTTTTTATTTTATTTTATTTATTTTTATTTTTTTAAAAAATTATTTATTTATTAAAGATTTCTGCCTCCTCCCCGCCACTGCCTCCCATTTCCCTCCCCCTCCCCTCGGTCAAGTCCCCCTCCCCCGAACAAGTCCCCCTCCTCATCAGCCCAAAGAGCAATCAGGGTTCCCTGACCTGTGGGAAGTCCGGGGACCACCCACCTTAATCCAGGTCTAGTAAGGTGAGCATCCAAACTGCCTAGGCTCCCACAAAGCCTGGCTTTGTGGGAGCCATCTTGTTCTTAAGATCTTTTAAGATCTCACCACACCGATTGTGGTTTATGATGAACCTGTTTATGGTTTCTTGATAGAAAATATGTTCATGCCAAAGACACAAGCCTTTCTTAGGTTATAAAGAACTTTTGGTTGCCTTGCACTAAAGGAAAGCCACACACAACTTTCTGGGTAATTTATGAAACTTTATTGTCTTTTTTAAAATAGGGGTTTTCAGTTTCTCACTCTTCTATTAAACTACACAGCTACGGAGCTCTGAATAGTTGCTGGTACCTGCAGGGACGGCGGAGCTGTGAACACAAACTCTAGAATCATGGTGCTCTGTTCTCAGAGGGAGTTTGCAATCTATGCCTCTCTCCTCCTGCCCCCTATCATACAATGGAGCCAGACCAATGAGAGGTTGGGGAGAATGCCCAGGTGATAATGCCGGACTGCTTCCTCAGTGCTTTCTGTGCCTGTCAGTTGTAGCATTGTATTTGAACATCAGTTGTTTATTAGGTTTTCTTTCCGATGGATAACAAAGGCAGCCACTATATACACTCATCTTTACAGCCTTAAACCAAAGATAGAGTCTAGCATATCACCTGCATTTAATAAATACATTCAGTTAATACAGAGGAGGGAATCCAGAGAGGGTTTGATCCATCTGATATTTCCTTCTTACCCTATTCTTTTCTTCTGATCATGAGGACTTAGCGATTTAATTATTGTGAATTAGAAAAATCATAGAATTATTGCTAAGTATGAATGTGATGTATATACATTGAATTCCAAGTCTCATAGACTTAAGTTCCATGATTTTGAACAACTCACATGTCTTCACCTATAAAATCAGGATGATATTTAATATGGATATTGTGTGTATCTGGTGTGTGTTGATTACATTAATTTTGAAATGTTAATTTATTGTTATTAAAAAAATGTGTATGTGTAGGTAGGAGCTCTTAGAGTCCAGAAGAGGTTTAAGATCTCCTGGAGCTGGAGTTACAGGTGACTTGCCTGATGTAGGTGGTGGGAATCAAATTTGGGTCTTCTATAAGAGCAATAAATGCTCTTAATTGCTGAGTCATCTTTCCAGCCTCCATATTACATTATTAGTAGGGCCATTGCATCAAAGTTGAATATGGCCACCTTGCCACTGTTGAGCCTAAGGGAGGGAGAGAACACCTATAGTAGCAAATACACGTGCCAGAAATATTATTTGGACAGCAGTAAAGAATTGGTTAGTTCCTGGTTATTGTATATCCTCTGGGTGACTTGGTTAACTAGGTGGAAATATGTGACTGTCTTATTCTAATTTTTTAGGAGAAATAAAATCAGATGCTGGAGTCAATGGGGTTTATATGTGTGGGCTTCTGGAATTGTGGGGGCAGAGGCGGGGTAAGAGGAATGTGTGGTTGTGAAATGCCGTTATTCTGGCCAGGCCAAACAAGAACATAGATTCACACTTTGGGCTCGGAGATGCAAGAAATGGACCAAAAGTTTTTGGAGACTGACATTGCAATAATGGAGCTTTTACTGGACTAAATGAATGATGAGAAATGCCAGAGGTGACAAAACAACCTAAAATCTTTTATATACAGCAGCAAAATAGCCTATTAAAAAGTAGAGATAATGAGGGCCTATAATCCAATACAAGAGAAAAATAGAAAAATTAGACCATCTCTGGAGTCTAAATTTTCCCAAGGAATGCAGTCATTTTCTGTTTATTAGATTCTTGCAGGTAATATCTTTCGCTTAATCTTAAATTTCCATTACCTTTTTTGCTTTTTTTTTAACCTTGTTAAAATAAATTGACAGTCTGGAACTAACTACATGGATTCCATTTTTTCTTTTGCCATTGGTCAGTTCTAAATATCCAATCAATAAGAGGACCTCACATACTCAGACTTTCTCATGAAAGAGATTTGAAAGATTTACAATATGCTAAACACAGGAAAAACTTGGGAGTAATCGGTACAATACATTTTTCTCTCCATCATAATCAGTATTTCAGTCTGCAAGTCGATAAAATTTTTTCTCTTTTTTTCACAATGGTTTACAACTTAAATAATTTAATACAACAGTTGTTATATTTTTATTGCGAGCTTATAAAATGGGTACCATACGTCTTATCTGTGCAATACATTGCCAAAAAGTGACAGTGACGAAGGGGAACTCATGATTACTAAAACAGTAATTCAATCTTCAAGTTCTGAAGATGTCATAAAAACGTCTTCAGCTTTCTTACCTACGACAGACGCTATCAGGATGCCTCAAATGAACTCTCTGTGGGCATTCAATCTCTCCATAGGCATCGTTTTATATACAATAAAAATGGGACTGCACAATGCAAATGCAACTATGATTCAGACCCAATAGTTCTTGCATTAAATAGGATTTTCCTTTTATGAATTTACATCTTGAAAATAATTTCGATATCAATGCCTGTCAAATTGTGGAAATTGAGCTGAAACAAGGGGAAACAAGGGAGTCTATTCCTCTTTGCACTGACTTGTACGAAGTAGTAATTAGAAAAACTGCTGAGATTTTGCACGATGCAGAAGAAAATTTAACTCACCAGGATACATGTTGTCAGTCTCATCAAAAATATAAGACTGACAAGCAGCGACTTCCTATGAACGCCTATTTTCCATGTATTTTTAAATCTATGGTTTGTCACTTTTCATCCTGACATATTAGTTGTCAGGAAGTACATTTTTAATTGTTACTAATTGCGCTGTGATCTGAGAGGTCTGGGAAGTTAAGACAACAGCTTTTCTATAGTGTTTATGATTAACAACACTCCGCAGCGCGCGGGGCACTAGATGGAAGGAAGTGCATCCCTTTGGATGAAGAGTTATCTGTTATTTGCTCATTCTTGCCAAATCCTGTCATTCAGCGGTCTTGTCACATTTTTATTGACTTCAGTGTATGACAAAGACCCGTCAAATTCTCCACACCTCTTCTTTAAATCTCGAGTGTGCGGTTAATGTTCTGGTGAGGCTGCAAATGAAATTTAAGAGCTGTTATCTTTCTATTAACAATGTCACTTGGCCGTCTAGATTTGCATGATGTAGTGACGCTCCACAAAATTCTTTATAAATCTTCCTGGGATGAAAATAAATTAGCCTTTGGAGGAAGGCGGAGGATTGAACTTCCATAATATGGCTGCTGAAGGGTCAGCACTTCAGTTTGATAGAGGAATTTTCCATTTATCCCCCCCCCTCCCGGTCTGAGCATGCAGGTGGTACCATGGCCAGTCTCTGCACTTTATCTTCCAGCCAGTGCAGCCCTGGCAGATCCTGTGAAGGGTGAAAGGCCATAGATGCTGTGGGAATGGTGTTTAATTCTCACCACGACAGGGGCTGCTAATCACATAACTTCAGGGTGAATTATGGAGATGGCGGCAGTAGGAATTACTAAACAATAGCAGTACAAACACAGCTGCGGTGGTGGTGATGAAGAGGTGGTGCCTCTGGTAATGGGTCCGACTGGGACTCTCGGAGCTCTTGGTTGAAAACACTTTGCCCCATCTAGATTAGCACTTTATGAACTACCTGTAATAAATAGAATGACAATAACCTATTTTCACAGTTTCTAATGATGGGCATTGCTCCAAGTTTGTCCGTTAGCATCCTGAAGTCGTACTGGTTCATACAGTACAAATTCACTCCAGAATGGCTGTCTTCTTTCCTGGTCTCTGCTGTTGTAATAGCTTCTGCTTTCTGAAGTTTTAAGTTGACTGTTACGTTTGATTCTTATACATATACCACCCCTGAAATGGAATTTCAGTTCCCTTGGGAGAGCCGAGGAACAACGAAGGGCACCAGGTTATTCTTCACTGTTTAGTTCTTTTTAAAACTGTATTCACTTATTTATGTGTATGTGAGTATACATCAGAAGACAGGTTGGGGATCTTATTCCCCTTGTACCATGTCACACATGGTTTGAATTTGGGTTTGCAGGCTTGGTAAGTGTCGTTACACACTGAGTCATTTCATAGGCTCTTTTTTTTTTTAAATTTAAGAAAATTTGATTGCACATTTTAAAGATAGCAACATTTCAGGCACTGGGTATGAAATAGAACAAAGTGTTGCTAATCTACACAGTTGATCCCTACTGCGTAGACAGTTTGCTCTTACTTCTTGAGCTAAAGTCTTTCACGTGTTGAACTGAAAGGACCTGAGACCTGAGTTGTTTTCGTAAATAATAATAAAAAAAAATCAAGAAAGAGAGATAAAAGGAAGCCACGAATTACAAGAAAAGTACTGAGACACCGTGGGCCCTAAGTTTAGCTCTAAGTTTGTTTGAGAGAGCACATGGCATGTAAATTCTTTGAATAAACAGAGAACAATATAGCTTGCATAAAAACGGAAAGCTTTGACTATATAAACTTAAAGTTGTTCACTAAATTTTACCAGGAAGTTAACAAGGGAGCCTGGTGACAGCATAAACCAAGTGTGCACGAAGCACTTGGTTTCATATCTTCCATCTGACGCAGCTTGAGAGTTTACCACGCATTCATCTTAAAACACCGTGCAACGGTCTAATGTGGAGGTAGCGAAAGTGATAAAGATCTATGGCAAAATCTGAATCACGGAGAAAATGTTCAGATTCTGGCACAGGTCAACAGAGCAAGCACCAAGTACTCTTGAAAATGCTGCTGTCAAACCCAGCTGTTATGAAGATATTATCACGCCAGACTAAAATGTGGGTAATTGATTTCAAAGGCCAGAAGGCCACCTATCCGGGTTTGTCTTCTGCTAGCTTGGCAAAACAATTTGGCAGCATGTTAACTGCGTAAAAATGTTGGAATAGTACATTCTAAATTTCTATCTGATACGAAAACTTTTCTGTTAAGATGGAAAACAACTATATAGGCAAATGGCTAAATGAAATAGATATATTTCTTTGGTTCCTGAACCACAAGAGATAATGGTCATTAGAAGAAACCAAACTGGCAATATTTAATATCTCTAGGTAGAGATATTAATTTTATTAGGTAGGCTACATTCATTATTTCATTTGATCCTAAATATTTCCAAATGCTCCCTTTATTATTACCTCCATTTTACAGATGAATAACCAAAGGCTTAGATGATTTAAATAAGCAGACTTTCAGAATAAGGTGAACATTTGGGCTTCATTGCACTTGTGAAACATTGTGAGGTACCAAATTGAACCATCTCCCTCTTCTGTGATTATTGGCTCTTGGCGGCAGCAGCTTTAAGAATCAATATAGGGCACGGGTTCCTCTTAATAAGTTAATAAAACAGAGACTTTCTCATTGCCTCTCCATCAAAGTTGCCGGGGGAGAATGAGAATATTAAATGCAGCAGGAAAGGGAAACTCCGCTCCATTTGCTCTGCAATGATAATCTTTTACAAAAGAGGATTTTTATTATTAATTCCTTGCCTTCTGGGGATATTATAATTTTCTAGAATGCAGAACCGCCTTAAGCACAGTAATTTGCTGAGCTAGACTGAATCTCAAAATGTTTCAAATGAGCTGATAAACAAGTGCATAATTAGCCATTATTAGATCAAGTCTGCATGCCATTGATAGCCACATGAGCAAAGCGCTGGGTAGGCAAACTGGAGATATGGTTTTAAGAACTAAAAGCCTGTATTATATATTTTTAATACACTTTGAAAGTTGTCTGTTCAAGAATCAAAAACAACACTTTATGTGCCCTTTTTAAAAAATGATGTTAATTTATTAAGGGAATCCCCGGAGATAATTGTTAAATACACTTACATGTGAACAATGACGGATGTCTGTGCAGAATTCAATCTGAGCTTCCAACTGTCTCAGTGGTGGAATTTCCCCTTCAGTAAAACCCTTTCCGGGCTATTGCTTTCATGAGTAACACACTTCATTCCCCTTTTTTGAATTTTATTTAATGAGAGTGAGAAAGCGAGAGAAAGAGAGAGAGAAATGGAGGGAGAGATAGAGAGATAGAGATAGAATGAAGTTGGATGGGCAAGGATTTGGGGGAGGAGAGGATATGAGAGAATATGACCAAAATGTATTGTCTGAAAAAGTTTGATTAAAAATTAATTAAAAATACTAAAGCCAGCTTAGCAGTTTTGAAGAACAAGTAAAGAAGAGAAAAGGTCTGAAAATAGTTTCTTACCAAGGAAAACTAAACAAAACTGTAGTTTTCATTCTGAATTCAGAGAGTACCAAGCAAAATTTGTAGCCATACTAAGTCACCTTCACAAGAATTACAGCAACAATTTTCTTGAGGTTTTCAAAATTAGGGAATTGGTATTTAGACTTAAATGGATTGTATATCCTCCCGACAGAGGGCAGATGTATAATCATCAAAGTTCTTTTTTTTTTTTAAAGATTTATTTATTATGTATACAACATTCTGCCTCCATGTATACGTGCACGCCAGAAGAGGGCACAAGATCTCATTAAAGATGGTTGTGAGCCACCATGTGGTTGCTGGGAATTGAACTCAGGACCTCTGTAAGAGCAGCCAGTGCTCTTAAACCACTGAGCCATCTCTCCAGCCCCATCAAAGTTCTTTGAAGATCATTCAGTCTTTGATTTTATCCATCAGCATTTCAAATTTCAGAGAATAGCAGACTGCCAACATGAAATTGTGCAATAGGCCATACAGATGTCTCCCTGAGTAAAAGTGCTTTTTCTATCCAACCCACACTGGACAGAGAAAACTAGTCCCCAAATCTGCACCCTTACCACCCCTACACACTCGTGTGTACCTACACATAGGCACAATAATAGTATTGTTAGTAGTAACCACTTTTAAAAGAAATTGTTTACTGGATACAAAATCATGTGTGAGCCTAGCCAGAAGATGGATTTGTCAGAAAATACAGAGGCGTATCTCAGTTTGATGGTGTGACCAGCCCCCAAAGTGTGTGTACTCTTTCCACTTCCAATTATTGCTGATCATCCACTTGCAGTCAACTAACAGCATTAGGTAAATTTTTATTTTTTGAGTTCATACCTGGTTCTGTTGCAACAATTATATGTCTATAGTCTAATTAGCCTTTTAAATCCCAGCCTTGGGCTGGAGAGAGGCTTAATGGGTAAAAGCACAGAATGCTTTTAAGAGGTCCCAAGCTGAGTGCCCAGGACCAGGTTGGGTGATCACAACTGCCTCTAACTTCATCTCTAGTGACTCCAATATCCTCTTCTGGACTCTGCAGGCACTGTGCTCATATGTAATCCTGTGTACAGCCATACACATATCCACATGATTTTAAAAATAAAAAAATCTTAAATTCTACTCTTAATTTATTACAGATCTTGGATTTCTGTCACTGGATACTATTTATTCAGCTGGTTGTTGTACTTTATGAGTTGCACTGATCTTATTTGTGTACTTTAATAGCTACATTAATAGATTTATATTCTCAGAGTCAAAGGTATATGACCAGCTAGTTGAATCCAAGCCACAATGAGGAAATAAGATCATTAGATTATAAAGTAGCAGCAGTTCCTACTTTGGTGTTTTTTTTAAAGGCACCGGGACTGTTTTCAACTGTTTTGGAATGCTCCAGCTTTGTCAGGAACACTTTGCCTTGGTGTGTGTGTGTGTGATAGGGAATCTTATTTGTGTGCTAGTATTCTTTTTTTTTTTTTTGTGCTATACCCATTAAAATGTCAAACCCATCCTCCCAACTTCAGCATTCCCGATTTGGATTTTATTAGTGAGCCTTCTTAAAAGAAAATTTAAATTTTCTCCAAATGCATGACCATACACAGTTGAAGTAGGTTGAGTTACACTTTTAAGATTTCAGATTTGGAATAATGTGTTATCATGGCTCCAGTTTGAGAATGTTATTCTTTAATTTATTGCTCTATAAAACTCCCAATGCTGTGTACTTTTTCTGAATCAGGTAAATTAAGCAAGGAGTACAGAAATAAAAGTCAAGAATCGGCTTTAGCTGAATAAGTAAATAAACTCCAGACAATTTTCAGTAGGATTTTGATCAACTGATTTTCCTATCTTTGAAGAAAACTGTCTGATGATTAGTCGAATGAGCAAAATAGCTTATTACAACATTAAGAGCCAAACTTTAACCTTAATAGGTTTTGGATACTTAAACTTTGGATACGAAGAGATTTTGGGAAAAAAAGACCTGTTATATGAAGAATTTGTATATTATAGGAAAACTTTTAGGGAAAACCACAGAAAATATAGGGGTTCCTATACTCAAAGGGCGAAAGCTTCCCGACCACGTAGGTTCTACATCCCCTAGAAATGTGAGTAGAGGATTATTCCAGAACATACTTCCAGATCAAGTTCTCAGGGTACGATTGTCACCACCATTACTGCTGGCTTGCGGCAGGAAAGAAGCAAGGCAGGAAGATGAAAGACAGGTTTTTTTTTTTTTTTTCTGAATGTATTTCATGGTGAGTGATCTCCTTTAGGTTTCTTCTATTGGCATAGAGTAGACACTTCTGAATCAGAGCCTCTGGAAACATCACCTGTCAGTTTTCAGGCAAAAAGAAGAGCACACTTAGTTGTGCACATCTTGTTCTGGAAACAGTGGGACTTGTGCAGAACACTTGTCCTGGCCGATATAGTCTCTTAGGCATGGCCTGGGAATGCATTCTGCTTCTCTTGGTTTGCTAAAACCGGTATAAGACTTTGGAATAACGGTTATTTGCACTTAAGCTTTGCTGACATTATACCAACTACATTAGTCCCATGAAGACATCATACTGATGTGTGAGAATTCCTCAAAAATGTAAGCACAGCATTACCATAGGAGTCAGCAAACCCATTCCTGGGTACATAATCACCAGACCTGAAGGTGGAGATGTGAATAGCAATTGTGTTTATAAGTAGGTTATTCACAACAACTGAAATAAATAATCCAACGTCTATTAATAGATGAATGAATTACTAATGTGTAAATATCTAGAATGACGTACTACTCAGCCTAGGAAGGGAGGAGATTGTGACACTTTCTAGAATGAATTAGCCTGAGGGGCACACACAAAGGAAGGTAGTCTGTGATGCTACTACATGGAGCATGCAGTGTTACTTTTCTTTGATAGTTCTTTCTTTTACAGATGTCATACCATCATTTAAAACACATCTGGTCTCCACATAGCACGACTGCCAGATTAGCTTCCTTATAGGAGACTGCTTTTCTGTGCAAGAAGCTTTAACTGAAGTTGGCATGTTTTGTAAACCTTGAGAGAGGAATTTTATTGGTCACTGAAGCAAATTTTACACTGTATTGCCAGGAAATACAAACAGCCCACTGACTTACCTTCCCCTTCACGTACAATGGTTTTAATTGATTTGGACTTGAAACCTCTTCCTGAAATGGTTTTGTTTATTGTGAAAACTTCTGTGAATTCTTTCATGCTCTCTTCCTGACTTAGTACTGAATTTAAATTCCTCTACTTATCTACTGAAACACCCTGTTTTCAGGGTTTGAAGCATTACTTCTTCAAATGTCTTTGCTGCTTTCTCTTCCTATCAACAGCCCTCTACTCTCTGTTTGGGTCATTTTCATAAATATTCTTTACAGTTACTCTTACAAACAAGTTTTAAAATAAAAATGAGCAGCAATGAAAGTGGTGGATACTAATATAGAAATACTCATTGGTCAACTACGATCTTTTGTTTTAATTGACATATAGCCATTGGACATAGTTTTGGGTTTTATATAGAAAATTTCTTTTCAATATGTTAGATACTTAACCATATTAAGTCCTGTATACTTCTCTTAATGCCTCCTGTCCTGCCCACTTTTGTTAGTTTCATTCTTTTCCTTAGTCTCCCTTTGCTTTACGAAATACATATGCATAGTTTTATATGTCTATATACAGTCTAAGACACACAGATGAGAAAAAAATGTGAGATTTTACCGAATCTGGCTTATTGTGATCTCCATTCGCTTCCCTTTTCCAGAGAGTGAAATGATTTCATTTTTTTTGTGGCTGAATAAAACTCCATAGAGACTATATCCCTTTATTTACCTACCATCTATTGACTGATACTTTGTGTGACTCCAGATGTTTATTATGAAAATATTCTGCCTGTTTTTGTTGTTGTTTTTGAAAACTCTTAGGTATACTGTGATTATAAAACTTGTTTCAGAAAAATTACAAATAGTTACTGTATGGATTTATATTTGTAAAGTTCTAAAAATGTTATCTGACCCATCATGTAATCACAATGGTTATTTTTAATATATATATTAAATATATATTTTTAATATTATTAAAAAATAATATATTTTTAATATTAACTTAACTCTATCTGGAATTAATGATAACCTAAAGTGACTGAGTATGGCTATGAAGGGTTCTTTTCTTATTCAACCATTTGATGTGGCAAGACCCACATCTGTATCTTTTGAGGTGGGAAGATCCACCTAAAATTGGACCACATTTTCTGGCATCAAAAGAAGGAAGCTGTTGCTCTTTACCTGCTTCCCACACTCTTGCTGGCAAGTGCATTCCATCACTGGTGCCAGAGCCTACTTCTTCAAGATCCTGGCTTATACTGAAGACCAGCTGAGACATCCAGCCTCATGAACTAAACAGTTATTGGATTATTGGAATTTCTATTGGTAGACAGTCATTGCACTAGAAGGACATACATGTAAATCCTTCTAATAAAATCAGTTCACACACACACACACACACACGCATGCACACACACACGCACACATACACACTATAAGTTTTGTTCCTCTAGAGAATTATGGCAAATGCAAAAATATAATTTTAAATATGAATACATATTGTGCATTTGACATGTAGAAATATTATGCAAAGATTATCAGGGCTAAATGTTCAGAGGCTACCTCTATTGTCTGGCAAGCAAAGAATTACACAACCAATATTTGAACTTGGGAGTCTTTTGTGACCTGAAATTAACAGGCTAGGTTTAAGGCAGAAAGAAAGTAGAACAATGTACAGGGCATGATTCTGAATTCAGGTTTCTGAATTGCTCATGGGATTGATGGTTAATACATTATGGCTAATAGCTTCCAGATATATGGTAACCTGCTTTTAGACTAGCCTGGTGGGTTTTACAACAGAGCAATTGAGCCTAGACTCATCCAACACATGTGTTACATACACACACACACACACACACACACACACACACACACACTTAAACTTTAGAGGGTTTCTAATAATGGAAATTATGTGAGAATAGTCAATAACAATGTTAACATATAATCAACGATTGTTGAAGATATATATTTTTTAATTTTTTGTATGTATACACACATGTATATGTTCCTGTGTGTGATCATCTCCAAGTGGCATCTACTCAGAAGGTTAATTTTGTTTAATTGAAATTGACAGTGTGTTGTTGGGGCTTTGTGACTTTGGGTATCTTTCTCTTGTGTCCCCCATCTTATTTTTTGAGACAGGATCTCCCTCTAAACTTGGAATTCACTCATTCAGAATGACTAGATAGCCAGAAAGCTTCTGGGATTCTCCTCTTTGTAACTCCCAGTACTGGAGTTATAGTATACTGGGGTATAGACAGATGCTCTGGGTGATCTGAATTCAGGTCTAATGCTTGTGTGGGAAACACTCTGTCAACTGTGCAAATTCTATCGTCACCAGGATCTGGTTATGTTGTTTACTGTTTTTGTTTACTTTTTTTTTCCTTTAGGAATATGTTACTAGGATAACAGTGGGCAAACAAGCAGAGAGTCATGTTTCCTCTTAAAATATGAAGGATGATTTTTGGATCTTTTCATTGAAGTATGAGGCCAGCTTTATACTGTTTTCATCTTTATTTTTATCTATATGGGTATTTTGCCTGCAATGTATGTCTGTGCACTACATATGCACAATGCCCATGAGGCCAGAGAGAGTGCTGAATCTCTTGGAGCTGGAGTTACAGATGTTTGTGAGCCACCATGTGGGTGCTGGGAGTCAAACCTGAGTCCTCTGGAAGAACAGCCAGTGCTCTTAACCTCTGAGCTATATCCCCAGCTCCCCAACTTTAGGTTCTGACAGATTTATACAGTTAAGAAGTTTCCTAGTAAGAGAAGCCATGAAATCTTAGGAAGGGTGGATGTACTCCGAGGGCTAAGCACTGTTCAATTGAAACTGACTTGTGGCAGGAGTTTCATGACTTTTGAGCTCGGGGATCTCTGTAAATACAGCTCTGTGCTTTCATTCCATGCTTCACAGACATTTTCTTCGTGTGCTGAACTCTTGTGCTTTACCTCACCTTCCTGATACCGCGTCTAGTCAGGGTAAATGCTAAGGTAGTTCTAGCTGAAGAGGTAAGTCCAGAAGCGAATCATTGGCAAACAGGATGACATTTCCTACCCCTGTGTTCTGGAAACAAGTAGTAGGTGCCAACTTAAATTCCTCAGGACAGGTTTCAAGAGATGTTTTTCTTTCTGCTCCTAGTGCAGTGACTGGTTTCATAAAGAGAGGCTCTGCTGTTAGACAAACAACAAAAAGAACAAAACAACAACAATCAAAACACCAAGAGCTGGAAAGATGGCATTAAAGAACTCGTGTTTTCAGAAGAGGTTAGCTATGTCCCATAGAATAAAGGCGTTGGTGTAAACCCAAAAGGTTGACTATTTTGTCGGCCTTTCCTGATAGGCTTAGGGAAAAACATGAGTGAAGCCCCAGTGTAGATATGTGTTTTTACTAATTTAAGTCTTAATCAAATAAAAAGGGCACTGTTTTCCCCCTAAAGAATGTCCCCACATTTAATATTAGGAGATAGCAGGATGGTCTTGTCACACCAGCCGTGATATTTATAGCTGTAGCCATCAGGAATCCCCTGCACCACTCTTGAGTGAATAATGAGGACCTGATATAGCTCTTTCAAAGAGATTATTAGAAAGTATTCCTGTCTTCTTTTAATCTATTGCTTTATTTATCTCATGTTAAAAGATCTTTAGAAACCGTTTTTGTCATTAATAGACAAATTCCATCTTACAGATACATCCATTGGTTGCCAAGAATAAATCTGATCAGATTAAAGGATAACCATTTAAGAACATTCATTCAAATATTAAATGCTAAGGGACGTGCATTGTTAAAGATCCTGCATTTCCAGGACTATTATCATCATTTTCTTGATGGAAGACACTAAATGAGACCTCAAATTGTAGATGGCTCCTCTTCTAGTGCGACTAGAAAACTAAAAGAACATAAAATGAATGTATTATCTGAGAAATAGGTCCAGGGAGCTCTTCGAGGATCAATGCAGACGCTTTGAAATGACAGATCACCATGGGTCCCTTTGCGCATAAGAAAGGCTCATCATACAGAAATTATTGTAGGAGTAAATCTCAAATGAATTTTTAAATACGCAAAATGTGACAAAAATATTTCCCTTATCCGTGAAGTGTTTCTCAGAGAGATAGAAGTTAATTTGTATCCTCATCAGAACTATTTTCCATGCAGTTAACGTCATAAATAGACCCATTCTGTTTTCACGAGAGACAATATTGGAAAGATAGGTAGATAGATGGATGGATAGAGAGATAGATAGGAAGGTAGGTAGGTAGGTAGATAGATAGATAGATAGATAGATAGATAGATAGATAGATAGATAACTGACTTTGACAAAGTATCTGGACAGACTATAAGACTCTTGAAGGCAGGGGATCTATTCACCTCACACTCCATTATCAAAGCCTTTGAGATGAACCGGCAAATGTCATTATTTAATAAATGCCAATCATGCAACTTAAATTTCAACAAAGCAGTTTTCTAATCTGGTAGAGAATCTATAATCCCCACACGTGATTAGTTCCAAAATCACTTTGAGGGAGATTGTAACTTAAAGTGTATTTCTAGCCACAAAAGCTATGAATAGTGCTGGGGTTAGTGGGCCAGCCCAGCAAAGTCAGGTAAATCTGAGTTCTACATCTACAATGTAGGAGAAACATTGCATGTTTAAAATGAGCAAGGAGCAGGGAAAACAGTGCAGATTGAAGAAACAAAAAGAGAAAGAATTAAAAATTAAATAAAGGCTCAAAGTTTTAGTCTCCCTGCACTGAAAGAGAAATGGAGTCATGAATAAGAAGAGACGGCAGTAACTGATGAGCATGTTTGTATGGGGGCAGTGTGTGTGTGTGTGTATGCATGCTGTGTGTGTGTATGCATGCTGTGTGTGTTTATGCATCTGTTTGCCTCTCTCTCTCTCTCTCTCTCTCTCTCTCTCTCTCTCTCTCTCTCTCTCTCTTTCTCTGTATGTTAATACCTGGGTGCCTGCAGGTGCCCAAAGGGGCAGGAGAGGGAGTTGGGTCCTCCACAGCTGGATTTATAGGAGGTTGTGAGATGCCCAGTGTGGACGCTGAAATGCCAACCAATTGTGGTCCTTTGCAAGATCAGAGAGCCACTTTTAACCACTAATCCATCTCTCCAGGTCCCAAAAAGAATGATTTGAAAATGTAGGCAATTTCCCTCGTTAGCATAATTTAGTTTATTAATTATAATAATATGATAATATTATATAATGATAAATTGTTAATGATAATAATGATGATAAGGTGTTAATTTTCATGCACCATTTTAATGCTCTTCAGCCAGGGTTAGGTGATTTTATTTTTTTAGAGTACAAAAGTGAATTGGTAAGGCGTTATGAAAAATCACGTACACTAAATAAAGATAAAAATATGGTCCAACATAGTAATCAAATCTCCTTGTGCTCTAGGTACTGAGCATTCAAATGCAGATGAAAACACAGTAAAAAAAAATACTCTCAATCAACTCCTGTAGGAGGAGGAAGCAAGTGCCTATCAAACAAAATGTAGCAGCCATTACAAAGACTGTAAAAGAAATAACCCCACACATGTGGGAAGGAGGCCAGAGTCTCTTGAATGCATTTGGAAAAAAGAAAACAACAACAAAAAACAGGTACTTTGTGGGCAGGTGGAGAGAGTAAGAACAGTTCAGGTCCAAGAAGCAGGGTGAGCCAATTGAAGTGCACAGTGGTAAGGATGAATTGGAGGGGATAGAATGCCGTGGGAATCCAGAGGAAGGCGACCGCCTGCTTTCATGATTCTAATGGGAAACAACCTCCCATGCCTTCCTCCTGCCTGCTACAGAAAATTGCAAAGCTGAGGTGATGTTTGGGAAAGGAAGAGCTTGACCAAAAGGCATTTTATAAATGCCACTCTGGAGATAGGGATAGATGGTGTGGAAGAAGTAACTATTCGCAAACACAGTGACGCAGGCACCTCAGATCCATGGGATGTGGGAGGAAATAGCGGGGTTCACAGTCGAAACTCAGGAGAGCCATTTAGCTCGCACGTGTCTTTATGAACGGCCTAAAACTTAAACTTATAATAGTTTCAGATAGGATTAGCTACTCAGTTGTTAAGATTCAAAGTCAAGATTGAATTGTTAAAATATACCAAAGATTTTGTGACCTTGTTTTTAACATTTCTTTAAGTCTTTTTTGTTTGTTTGTTTGTTTGTTTTTGTTTTTGGAGACAGGGTTTCTCTGTAGCTTTGGAGCCTGTCCTGGAACTAGCTCTTGTAAACCAGGCTGGTCTCGAGCCCACAGAGATCCGCCTGCTTCTGCCTCCCAAGTGCTAGGATTAAAGGCGTGCACCACCACCATCTGGCTATTTCTTTAAGTCTTAATGCACAGGGATCTTCAATAATGAAAAGGATGCAATAAGTTAAAGAACAGAATGAGGGGCTGGCATATGTAGTCCAGTGGTAGAGAGGCTGTCTAGTATAACCTGAGCTCCATCTCTAATAATGTAAAGAAAGAAAAATGAAAAAGAAAAACAGTAAAGGAAAGAGCGGTGGGAGAACTGCAAAGATGATGACTGGATGGTCCCATGGATAAAGTACCTGTCTTGTAAGCATGAAGATAGGACTTTGCCTGCCCAGAATTCACATAAAAGCGTGGCAGGTGTGATGGCCACCTGTGACCACAGTACTAGAGAGACACAGAGAGGTAAGAGATCCCCAGGGCAAACTGGATGGCCAGAATCAGTGAACTCTGACTTCCAGTAACAAACCCTACCTTAGTAAATAAAATGGAAAGTTATGGGGGAATACATATTGTCAACTCTGGGCCTCCACTCTTGTCCGCACAAGCACACATGTCAACGTAATTCAGGAACACTTTTCATGAACACGTGGCGTGTACACACACACACACACACACACACACAAACACACACACACAGACAGGAAGGAAGAGATGGAGGGAGAGAAGAAAAGGGAGGGAGAGAAAGAAAACTCTGCAGTGGACAGTTTGCCACATCTGTTCCTGCCCGCCTTTCAGGTTTTGCCCCTTGATGAGCAGATAGGTGTGTGTTTGTCTCTCTCCTCATAAGGATTTTGTGTTTGCAAGTTGGAGAATGAGAATTTGGGTGAATCTAAACTTGATTTAATAATTTGTTCATATGGCCAAAAGTTCCAGATTGGCACTATTTAGTAAGAGATAGTCTGATTCTCTCAATCACTCGCGTTTTCTTACATTGAAGACTGGATTTGAGAAATGACCCTGGGGGAACTGGTTTTAAACTAGATTATTGAAAGTGCTCCCTTTTATACTTCTGTCTCTAATAGTATCTTTTAGAAATACTTTATAAAAAGACTCAAGCCTTCTTCTGAAGACCACTTGAAGATGCCTAACAGTATAGAAAGAAGTTTGCTTTTAATTTTTGCTGTTTAAGCATAAGAATCATTAAGGGCTAGACATGTGAAAAAGTTATTTAATATTTATTTCCCCTCAAGTAATCAGAGCATAACTACGTTGGTTAATCATGTAAAAATAACACAGAATAAAGAGAGTTAACTTCAAAGTTTTTAAATGTTAATTCATTATATGTAGTTGTTTATTGCTAAAAAGATTATGAGGTGTCTAAACTTATTATTTATAACTCAACAAAGATCTGTAAATCTTGTGTTAAAAATGAAACACACAAACACCTACAGGACAAAGTGACTTGGTTTTAAGGCCAAACTTGATTGAAATAAGATATCACAATTTAGTCTTGTATACATTTGGACTCTAAATCTAATTTATGCCTTCTGATCTCAGTTGCCCTTGACACGCAGAAAAGCACAAAAATATATCTCTCTCAGAAAGCAAACACATTTTCCTTTTAGTGTGTGACTAGATCTTTATCCGTGTGGGAGAAAGTGATAAAAATGATAGAAGAATCAGAGCACTGAGATGAAGGCAGGCAGTCGTCGTATTTTTAAAGTTAGCAGTTTCACAGAAGCCAAGGACACAGAAAACCCTTTCTCTTCTGAGAAAACTCACATCCATGTCCTCTTAGCCTTCTGGAAGGATTCCTTGTTTTCCCTCCTCTGCCTGTACACTGGACCTGACTTACCAGCATGGTGCTAGGTGTGTACCAAGCTGTAATACTGATGGCAACAGCTAGTGTTCTAGGGAGCTGGAGGGGCTCTTCGGACTCATGATGGTGTGGGTCTGAAGTGTGCCCTCAAGGTTTATGTCCTGGAGGCTTGATCCCCAAGCAATGGTGCTATTTGGAGAGCTTTTAGAAATTTTGGAAATTAGGTTTTAGTGATAGGAAGTAGGTAGCTTGGGTATATACCATTAGGGACCACATCTTGTCCCATACCCCTTTCTGTTTTCTGCCTCTAGCTAGCCCTGTGTTGCTCGATGGCAAACAGTCTCTGCAACGTGCTCCCCCCCCCCACCACGATGTGCTGCCTGCTACAGGCCAGAAACATGGAACCAAGTGACCACGTACTGAACCCCCTAATCCAGGGCCTCTCCTCCCGCTTAAGCTACTTTGCTCCGAGATTTGGTCTCAGTGATCTAAAACCAACGATTGCTGGATTGCATTTAGCACAGTCCTGACAATTGGTACTGTTATATGATGCAGGATGTGAAATTGGTCACAACTACTCATGGAGTGAGTAGTCCAGGGGTGACTGTCAACTTGCTTTATAGGGTGCAGTGGGCTCCTTCAGCAGGTGTCCTTCTTGACCTAGAGTTCCTACCAGAAAGTTGTTCTAGGAAGAAACATTAGCATAGCAATGCTGCTGTTCTTTAGTGTACGAATGCATTCTCTTCATTGATAGGTGATGTATTTTTAGGCACGGGTAGGGGTTATTGGTAAGAGAGTTGTACTGACAAGTATTCTGCCTCATTCATTTAAATATTATTTATTTATATTAATACCACAGACTCCTTGCTTCTTGGACAGGAGTTACAAAAACTTGGTTATTAAGGCTGACATCTAACCACCGTGTAAACCAAACACGTGGCACTAAAGTTTAATCCAGTAATTGCATTTCTTTTTGTTTATTTATTTTTATATTTTATAAACACTGAGGTCAATACTTTTCTTGTTTATTTTAGACCCCAAGCCCATTAGTCTACAGAACAACTCACTGAGCCTTCCTCAACACACTGTTTTCAACTCCACAAACTCGAAAGTCTGGAGCCTCCCAAATGGTTGCAGTGCCAAAAGCTGTGTTAGGAACAGGCAGCCATTTTCCTGCTCTTGCTGCTGTCTTTACTGGCCTCTTTTTTTTTTCTTTCGTTTCTTTGCTCATGGGATAGTAATTGACTGGAAAAAGACAAGCAGAATTTGGTGTCTAATGATAAATATTCTCTACGTACATATTGGGCATCTTTCATCTTGCTGGGAAGAGATGATTTGTTTGTGGACATTCAACTTAAGGGTATTTTTAATGACAGGTTCCCCACAACACAAAACCACAGAGACTCTTTATGCCCCAAATCATTCCATGTCTAAAAATTTCTCCTTCTGTGTAGCATTTGCTAACCTCACCCCATCTTAACCCATGCAGAAATCTCGTTCTGAGTAGAGGTTCTCTATGACAACCCTTACGATAAATTATCTCAACGATTGGTACTAGAACAGTACCAATTAGAATTAGTACCAGTAGAAATGGGACCATTTTCCAGAGTCAGTTACATTCAGATATTTCCCCAAATTAGATCCCTGGCATTCCTTTCTCCCTTTTTAGCATTGCTCCGGTGCTACATCTTTTCCCTGGCTGGGATATTGCCAACTTCAAGAATTTAGTGCATTAAGAACTATTTGCGGAGGTGAATGTGGGGTTTTCACTATGAAATAAGCAGGAGTAGCCTGTCTTTAATGTAATTTTGACAAAAAGACATGAGAGGAATTTGTCTCAGCTCCCTGTGCTATGGAGTGCCCTGGAAATTCCCTTGATGTTTATTATAGTGCAACACCTTCTCTGGCTTTGAAAACACTCAATTTTCTTAATTTAGTTTCATTTTACCTTTTTATTTTACCCTCAATATATTGGCATTGTCTTCCACAAAGTAGATGCCTAGTATTTTATACTGTGGTCTTCATTGGGAAGTCCTTCTTATAACTGATGCTGGAGCTGCCTATAGTCTATCTGCTGTGCCACCATCCTCTCTGCCTGCCAAACAGGAAATCTGCCATTTTGTCCATTCCTGTATTTCACAAAATTCTGGAAATTTCTTGAACTTTCTCAACTATAGGTTCCACTTTAATACTAATACCATTTTACACCTTCTCTCCTAGTCATTTCCAATTTTTAATGCTTTATAAGAAGCACGAGAGAATTTCCTTATTTCCTGATTCTTACTCTTAGTCTTAGAAGATTTAGTAAGTCTTTGGAAAAATACAAGAAATTGGCTTTTAAGTTTAAATACAATCCACACTTCATATTCTGGGGGAGTCCAATCTGCCATCTTTCATATTTTGTTTATTTATTTATTTGGTATTTTGAGACAGCGTTTCTCTGTAGCTTTGGTGCCTGTCCTGAAACTAGCTCTTGTAGACCAGGCTGGCCTCGAACTCACAGATATCCACCTGCCTCTGCCTCCCAAATGTTGGGATTAAAGACATGCACCACCACTGCCTGGCCTGTCTTTCATTTTTGTTTAGACTTATAAACTGTTGCCAAACAAGACATCCCAGACATTAGAGTTTGTCCACTCATTTTATTCCTTCAGCTATTTCTTGCGCACCCTGTTTTAGATACGGAGCTATAATAGAGTGAACAAGAGAGAAAGCAGTCATGCAAATGAAAATCAAACCAAAATACCAGATAAAAGTACACTGTGAGATGGGGTAAAAATGACCTCTTAGCTACTTTATATTCAGCCATGAATGAATTATGCTAAGAGCCAAGTGACAAAGACAGTGGCAAACCAAGTTGGAGGGGAAGACCATTGCAGCCTTGCTAAAAACAACAGGTAAGACTGTGTATCAGAAGAATGTAGTCAAAGCCAGAGAGCCTGATACATAGTGCGGAATGATGGAATGGTAAAAACTGAGATCAAAGAAGTCGCACGATCAGGTTACACAGGAGGAAACAAAACCTTCCTAGAGGGTTTTTAGCCATGAAGAGATATGAGCCGATTTGTTTCTTCATGAACCCTTTCTGGCCCCTTTGTGGAAAACAGATCATAGAGAGGCAAGAAGAGACGATGCAGGAGCTGTTTTGGTAACTCCATAGGTGATGATGGTTTAGGCAGGCAGTAGAATCAATGGACACAAATAGACACATGCTGCAGACATTGTAGTAGTCTAAGTGGAGCATTTAATACATTGAATGTAGTGGTGAAAGTATTCAAAGAGAATTCCTAAATTTCTAATATGAACACCAAGCCTGACCCAGTATTATCCTCTACTGATTTAAAGATTGGAGGGACATAGATTTGGATAACGGGCTGACAAAAGTACACATGGCATATGATGTGGCTGACTAGACACATGTTGTGTCCAGGCTGCAGAAGACCAAGAATAAGAGATTAAGAAATGTAGACACCTTTTTGAATGGTAACACAGAAAACATACTCTATGGGCTGAAGAGATGGCTTAGAGGTTAAGAATGGGTACTGTTCTTGCTGAGTACCCAGTTCAGTACCCAGCACCATGTTGGGTGGCTCACAATAGTCTGTAACTCCAGTTTTAAGGATCCAGCAGTCAAGGGTGGCATGGCATACTGGCAATCCCAACACTTGGGAGGCTGAGGCAGGGATGAAGCCAAATGATGCCGTGGAATATATCTTTTTCTAAGGAACTGAATTTTGAACCAGCAGTATCTATTTCCAAAGCAGCTACTCTTTCTTTTAAAATAATTTACTTTTAAGAATAGTGACAGGAAGCAGCCAACAGTGGTTTTTGCCTTAGTCAGTCGTGGGCATGATCACCAAATAGGAAGCAAATCAGTCACTGTGTGTGAACTAATATCTTGAAGAAACAGAGTTATTGATTTGTGCCAGAGTGGCAAACTTGGGAACTGATAATCAGTACACTGGCAGATTTCTTAAAGGAGATCAGTACTTCACCATTGGAGTCTTCGGAGAACGATGGAGACAGAAGAGAAGCCAAAGTATGAGTTAATTTGTTCATTTTCCTCTTCCCTTTCTCACTCATTCTGCCTCTTTTCCTTCTATATTTTCCGTGCTAAGTATTCTGGATTTCTTAAGAAGATTGCAATCCTTTAACTTTAACAATCTACATGGAAGACAAGTACCTGGAGACCCTGGGCATCATCTGAACACAATGCATGAATTAGAAGAATATCTGTGAAGTGTTTGAAGGTGTAGAGACTTTGTGTTGCTCCACAAGGGTTAGGACAGTCTCTCTGGGAAAAACAAACAGAAGTTTGGTAGGTGGATAAGCAGTACTTGGTGCAGAAGAAAATCTATGCAACATATATGATTACCTCTATTCTTAAAGCCACACTATTAATAGTACCTAGGATATTCTTATGTGACTGTGACCCTGTTAAGAGTTTTCATGATTTAATGTGCTTACTTGTAGGGCTACTCTACATGGTAGCTTTCAGTTTCTCTTATTTTCTAAGAAAGTGAGTTCCAAGTGTACAAATGTCTGTGCCAATGAAGTACTGTATGTTTGGTAAGTTGTGATCCTTTTGCTATATTTGTATCTGAAAGGTGTGATGGAAAATGTCTGGAGAGGAGGCTAGAACCCCCATCAAGACTTTAAGAAACATCAGATTGCATAATTAGCAGGAAAATATGTCTCTTTCTATTCAGTCATCTATTGAATATGTTATGTGAAAAAAATTAAACATCAAAAAGAAATCTTACACAGATTGAGTAAAAACGAGTTTAAAAGAAGAAAAAGAGAGAGCAGAAAATGAGACTGAGTTAGGAATAAGGCCAGCTGAGAAGCCATCTCTTAATCTTGGCGGATCCTGGAGCTACGTCTTTCTATAGAAGTTAAAGAACCAGGTTAAGAGACAGGGCCATTGTTACCTCCAAGTGGGCTGAAATTACATCCACTAGAAAGGCCTTGCTGTTCCACAATGTTTTTAAGTCATTTAATCAGATGAATGACTGGATGATAGAAGTCCTTTAGTCTTTGTTCTTATAGAATATTTGATGAAATTTAAAACTTGAAAAAAAATATAAAGGAGATGCAACCAGACACCCCTCTTAATCAGACACAATACTAATAAATCACTCATATGATGTCTATTTAATAGTTCTATTGCCTGAAGGTTTCCAGGAAGGCTTAAGGAATCTGTGTGAGTCTAACTAAATAAGTAACTTGATGGGTTGTCTTGTTACATTTAAACCAATTAAAAGTGTAGTCACCTAACAAATACATTAACTTGTGCTGTTTAAAGTCTGCTGTGTAGCCCTTCCTTTTGACAGTGATTAGCTTGTGGGGGTGAGGGTGTGTTAAGGCTACTGTAAGTTTTTAAGACTCCAATTGCCACAAAACAGTCTCGACTATAAGGGAGTTTTAATTAAGTATATGCAGTGTCTGTAAGATTACTTAATAGGTCTGGTGGAGTGTTCTCTAGCTTGCCCAAAGCTTCAGGCTTGATCCCCCACTTCTCATGGGTAGTCACTGATTTAGTAGCAAGCTTACAAAGAGAGAAGTTAGAATGTAGTCTATGGACAACTTGATTACTATATTAAAAGATTGTTCTAATCTATGGTAAACTTCAGTGTCTGTAATCTGATTTTTCCTCTGTAGATACAGTAATAGGGGAAATGGTCTATATTGAATTCATGTTTCTCAGAACATAATTAATCCCTGTGTACAGAGTAAAAGTTAATAAAAGCTGCACATGATCTAGAAATGTTCCCGAGAGCTTTGTTGATGGAGCCTTAAAAACCAAGAGAGTGTGGAGAGTCTACAGCCCTGCTATCAGGCCTAAAGGGCACCGGTTCCTCATGACTGGGCTGTCTGAGTAACAAAGACTAGTAATTGGTCAGGGATGGGAGTTTGTATGATTCTGGGGAGCTATCAAGTGCTCTAACAAATCTGTGATTTGGGGCAGTAGAAGGTGAGCCCTCTTGAGAATGGGGTAAGTGATCGATTCCTACCTGAAGGTACCAAGCTCAGAGTCTGTAAGAGCTTTTAACGAGTCGTTAAAAGGAGAGCAGTTAAAATCGTAGTGGGCTGTCTTGCATGCAAAAATATCACCGCCAGACCTTTTCTGGTTTGTATTTTTAGCGAGCAATACAGAATGAAGCCCTGACCCATAGAAATGAAGACGGTTAACTATGCCGAAGGTGGTAAGAATGGTCTCCTACCTAGCTGCTCCCCTCAACTCTGCCTGTCCCCAGCATCTTATTCAGATCTATCTGTTTAGAATCTTTGCTTGTATCTTGAGACCATGTTCCCCCAAACTTTAGCAACATAATGTGGAAGATAGATACATGAAGATATCAGAGAGCATTAGAATATAACTCATGAAGTTGAATAAGTTTCATCATAATAAAATCTAATGACATGATTCTGAGACACTAGCATTCTTATGGCTTTTACTGTTTCCAAGGTTTTCTGAGTTAATAAAACATAATAAACTTTGAAAGATTTAAATTTTACAAAGCCATAACTACATTTTCAATGAGTGTTTTTAAAGCTTCTCAGGAAATCTCATCAAAGTATATACTTGGAAAGTGAAAATTGGGTTCTGTAATGGCTGAGAGATAAGATTTTTATTTAGGAAGAAGTGTTTTTAAAGTTGTCCTACTCACTGGAAAGGATCACCCCCAAGTTACAGAGGCAAAAATTCTTCATATCCTTACTGAACTCTGTGTGTGTGTGTGTGTGTGTGTGTGTGTGTGTGTGTGTGAGAGAGAGAGAGAGAGAGAGAGAGAGAGAGAGAGAGAGAGAGAGAGAGAGAGAGAATTCTTTGGTTGTGGTTGAAAGTCCGTGTCAGTTGTACACTGTGTTCCACTCACCTCCACAGTCCAATCATCTATGCTCACATGTGAGCAGAATGGTTATGTCTAGGAGTGACACAGGGCAACATGGTCACTGACAACCTGCTAAAATACCTTTTATATGGAAGGCCAGAATCCTGGAACGTTTGTGAACTGCCTCCTCATATGCAACCATAGGTAAAGTCATCTCTGGATTTCCCCAATGTACTGTGACCTAATTTATTAGATGAATGGGTCTGTTAGAAATGTTCGTTTCCACTGACAAATTTATCTCCAACAGAATGCTGCACAGGGGGCAGTCCTTGCTTTTCATCACTTTCAGATTTCCACCAATGTCTGGAGGAACTAAAGGTATTTAGCCTCAGGGTGACATATGAACCAATTTTGAATGTTTTGTGGACTGTTATGCAGAGTGGTATTATACTTGTCTTCCAAAGCCACACGTGCGAAACAAAAACTAGACGGTCATAGCTACTGCACGATGGAAAATACTGTCTCAGAGGGCATGGCCTCTAATCCCCTCCCCAATGATAATTAATTTCTTGGCCTTTCAGGAAGTCATGTGTCAGAGTGAACTCGGAGAAGGCTTTGAGGAGAAAGCTCCCCGCCTTCAAACCTCTAACAATCAGTAATGAGTATGTAGAAAATTAGTTTTGAACTTAATTTTTGGCACAAAATATGAGAGGCATTTTGTTGGACGCAAAATATATGTTGATGTTTTTATAAATTAAAATTTGCATTACTTTGTCTCCTTTTGAAGATCTTAATGGGAATAAATGTGAAAAGCTTCTAAGAGATTGAGTTCTAGTAAGGTTGTAGTTGAGTTTGGAATAATAAATGTTGTCTTCTAGACACATTTTTGAGTCACATATGGTCTTAAATTTATTTTCTTATCTCTTATTGGGCAAAGTTTAATTTATAAAAATTCATAGACTAGAATAAAGAATCCTTATCTGTTAATCACATATGTTTAATAATTATTAATTAAGTATTGTTGTTACATATTTATGTATGCACAAATATGTATAAATACAACCTGCTAATTAAAGGGGCTATCAATTAGAAAGTAGGAAGCCATGAGAAGGGTCAAGGGAGGGTAGAAGGAAGGAACTGGAGGAAGAAAAGAAAAAAGGGAACATATGTAGTTCTATTTCAATTAAAACACATAATTAGTCCTCACAAGGCATTTCATTAAATAATGTGAACTTCACAAAATAATTACTAATTTATGACACAGAATAACATTCCTGTAATGATGCTCATATCCTAAGCTTGAACTTGTGGATGTAGAAAGCTATGTGATTAATTAAAAGAAACTAAGGTTAAAGGTGGCATTTAAGTTGCTATGCAAGTTGCCCTTAGGCTGTGAAGATTCTCCCTCTCCTCCATGTCAGACCACACTAACCCTTGAATGTGCACTTGGGAGGCTGAAAAGAGAGAACAGTTGTACAGTTGACAAGTGACATGGCTTGATTTTCTGCTCTAAAGGTGGAGGGGTGGGCCCTAAGCCAAGGAATGTGGAAATCTTACAGAAGCTGGGAAAGCAAAGATAAGGCCTCTCCTCTTAGAGTCCTCTAAGGAATGCTAGCCACCCCCCCTTTCCAGTTCAAGGAAACACATTTCAGGCTTTTGGTCTTCAGAAATGGGAGAGAATAAATTTGTATTGTTTTAAGCTATTAAATTTGTGGTAAATTTTACAGGAAAGACCGAATCATCCGTACCATTATAGATAGCAACTTCATTGGGTCCGTTTTAGGTAAAAGGAGTGTTTATAAACTTAGCCAAGGAAGAAGCAATTTAATTCCTCAGGCTTTGCCTATTATGCCCGAATAACCGTGAGATTTGAATACATACTACCAAAAGTCAGATTACTGAAACTGCTATTTTTACTGTTGTTAAAGATTGCTTGCTTATATTATTGAAACTGTGGCCCATATCTCTTGGTACCATTTGTATTTTACTGCTTATCTCTACTTCTTAAATTACAAAATAGGAAGTCTAGGTTACTTCAATGTATACACTGTGATTTATCTTATAGGATTTCCGTTATATGCTATTTATGATCCAAGTTGAACAAGAAAAGCAAATACTGGGGCAAGAAAAAAGGGCTTCTACAAAAACTGGTGAGATTATTTATACTGATGGAGATATTGTTCTTTCATAAAAACCAATTAAAATCTGTGATCATTCTTTCCAATCATTCTTTAAATTCCCATTTATATTCATAGGTTCTTTTTCTCCTCTAGTATTTATAAATAATGCATTTAACCAGAGCCCCAAACAAACCAGTCATTCGACCAACGGAATGGCCCACTCTACAAACATGGAAAAACAAAATAAAATAAAACAAAAACCAAGGAATTAAAATTTATCAGGAGTCATTTTGAACATCAGCACAAATGACTTGAACAAAATTCCTCATTTTTAGTATTTTTATCCGACTAGTGTCACAACAAAGGGCAAAAGAGTAAAATGTCTTAGATGACGAATGTCGGCCATCCCAATGGGCCACTTTTAAGTCTGAAGGCTGTCAGCCATTGGAGGTAGATCCAATGGCATGCACGGATTATATTCTTTGGGAAGTTGCAGGAGAAATTCCTCAGCACTTGTTTTGAAAGTGATAGCACCAGGTAGAGCATACACACTCAATTTCAGAACACAGGAGGCTGAGGCAGGAGGATTTCAGTTTCCACGGCAACGTGTGCCACATAGCAAGTTCCAGGCTATCCTGAGTTATATAGTGAGACACTGTCTCAAAGGAGACAGTCCCCACTTCCTTTTCCTGATCTCCTCCTCCTCCTCCTCCTCCTCCTCCTCCTCCTCCTCCTCCTCCTCCTCCTTTTCTCTCTTTATGTTCACTGGGTTCATCTTTCTATCCAGACCCCACTATTTTCCAGTTCCTGAATCATCTTCCATCAACTTTACTTTTCTAAAATGCCTAATGAGTTTTATTGGCATTCTAATTTGTGGTAGCTGTGTATGTGTGTCTGTGTGTGAATGTGTTTATGTATGTGCTTGTGTGTGAAGGTCAGGGATCAGCTTTGGGTTTTGTTCCTCAGTGGCAGCGCACTTAGCTTTTTATTAACATGGAACTTGCCAAACAGCCTGATCTGGCTGGCCCCAGGGATTCATCTTTCTTAGCCTACTGAGTTTTAGGATTACAAAAATACATGCCACCATGTCTGGCTTTTTCACGTAAGTTCTGAGAATTCAAACTCTAGTCCTTGTGTTTGTAAAAGAAGTACTTCTCTGACTGAGCTACCTATCTAGGGTCTCTGAGTCTTTCTAAATATCTCTTCAGTGGCAATCATCATTGTGTTACAGTTTTGAAGTGTTTCCTCTGGTGACTAGTTTGGACCATGCTTTAGACAATGATATTTAAACAATATGTGCTGTAAGAGTTGTTGAAATGAACTCAGTGACTTTGGATCAAGATTGTCTTAAGAATTGCTTTGTATACCTTAAAATAAGTCCTTTTAAAAATTCTTAAAATTGTGTTTTCATTTTCTTTAGGCTCAAAGTAGACTTTCTGACTGAAAAAAAAAAACTTTGGAAATAGCCATACAATTAGAAACAAAACAAGCCTTGATCAAGAGACCTAAGCTCTTTTCAGGGTTAATAAGCACATTTACAAACACATATTAATATGGGAACTTTAAAATGCAAAACTGGAAATATTTCAATTCTAAAGCTACCTTTCTCTGGTTGCTGCCAAGGAATTCAGCCTCTTAATGTAATTTGTGACTCAGATTATCTTCTTCATAAACATATTCCTTTCTATAGAATTAACTGTGTCCTCTATCATCTGACATAATAAACGAAAGTCATTTCTTTTAAAGACATCAACAGCTCGAGGAAAAAAAACAAGTTTTCTCCCTAGAGCTGGGGGAGGACTTTTGCTTTGCTCTTTAAAGCCGTTGCTGTGTTCCAAGAAGATATTAGGATCAGTTGACTGACAAGAGAAAAAATTTTCCTGGCAGAGAAGGAAGCCAGAGGAGATTCATATGCAGACAAAATTTTAACTATCAGGTTGTTTGTATCTCCCATGTCTACTCTAATATGCCAAGCTGGGATAAATCAAATGGGCTCTAAAAATGGTAGATAAAAATGTGATTTTGCAATAATTCTGGAGTTTTGCAGACTATCTATCTTCAACATGCCTTTCCCTGCCAGTGTTATTTATTACCAGACAAAGATAAACAGCATTTTCAATATGCTCAGGAAAACTCCTAAGAAACTCTGCATTTGAAGGGTTATAAAGATAGGGCAGTTTTGCTGAAGTGCCAGCGTGAGGTTAAGGAGACTGAGCCACACAGGGAGACACCTAAAAGCTGTTGGAAACAAGCACGGGAAGTAAATCAGATGATGTAGTTCAGTGCTTGGTGGATGGGTCCCTGTAGCAAGAAGCTGCTTGTTTGTTTTCCTGGGTGCCTAGACTCCCGAAATAATCACAAAGAAACTATATTATTGAAATCATTGCTTTGCCAATCACTCAAGTGTATTGCTAGAGAGCTCTTACATCTAGTTTAACCCATTTCCAGTATTTTATATTTTACCACAAAATTCGTGTACCCATCGGCTCCATGGCTTCACTCTGACTCTGCCCTTCTTTCTCCCAGCATTCAGTTTAGTTTCCCCCACCTAGCTCTGTTCTACCCTATCAGACCAAGCCAGTTTCTTTATTTACCAATGGTATTGACAGCATACAGAGGGGAATCCCATATCAGGTCTCTCTTTAGGTGGCCATAATCACAAGGGTCATCAGAATTCAAGCATCCCACACAGGATGTGGAACTTGCAGGTATGTATTTTGCATCTGTTCTTTTTAAAATCTTCGCAGCTGGTCATATACCACGTATATAAGAACTGGATTCCAAGCACAAATGTAGAGGGCACAGCACACATGAGTAGACATCAGAAAGTATAGCTTGAAGCTGAAGGATAGATTCCAGGTTAAGCTTTGACTTTGGAACTATTCAGTTTTTTTTTTTCTGGATTTCTTAGCACTGATCAGATCCATGTGAGATTGTGTAGAACAGTAGTTACAGGGTCCATCTGTAGTGCAGATTCCATTCTATGTAATATTTGTTGAAGAGTTTAGGGCCTCTTGGTTTTTTGAGAGTCAGAGGAGTGGATGGGATGTAGAGATGACTCCACTTTTAAGAGCACTGGTTGCTCTTGAAGAAGACCAGCTTCTGTTCCCAGTACCCAAATGGCAGCTCACAACTGTAACTCTAGTTCCTCATGTATTTTTATTTTAGAAATTCACTTATAATTTTTTTGGTCTCAGTTTAATTGCCAGTATATTATTTTGTTATTTGGAAAGATTTTATCCAAAATGCACAATACCTTATTTCCTATAATAAACATTTAGTAATTGATAGGAGACCATTTTTCATTATATGTATTTGAGTTTGTCGTAGATGTTTCTTCTCTCTTTCTACTCTCAAATATCCAGGTTGGTTTACTTTAAACCACTGATGATAAACAGAACAATTTCCCATACTAATAAGCTAAGAGTATCAGAAAGGATTCATTAGCCTAGTTAACATGGACAAAAATTATTTACATCTTAGAAAATTCTGAAGAATTGTAATAATTATGCTCAGTAACTTTTAGCTTACTTTTCCTTGCATGGTATGAACGTGAATTTAGGGATTATGAGATCAAGCTCTTATTTGATATCTGAGTACAGTTAACTTAATTGTTTCTTAATCTCCTTCCTTCTCTAGGAAGCAGTTCTTCAGATTGCCCCCTTTCTCTGCTGTTAATGGCTATCTCCTCATTGATGTTTAAGGACAACTCCAATTAACTCTAGAAAAATCAAGGTGAGGGCCTGGAACAGTGAACTCCATGGGAGCAGGAGCAGATTCAGATTAGGGTCTTTTGCAGAAGCATGACTGGGCCACCAACCTAGACCAAGCAGGCCTGAGGTGGCAAGCTCCACAGGAATGGGACTGAGCCAGATACCTACACTGGAGTGGACCTGAGAGGGCAAGCTACACAGGAGCAGGTACAGGCAAGCAACCACTGAGCTAGTGGGCCAGAGACAGAGACTACTGAGGGTCTGGGTGTGAGTCTGGAATTTTCGAGGGAGTAGGCAGGAACCAGAGATCTCTGTGGGTCCAGGCATGAGTCTGGGACCACTGAGGGAGTAGGCCTGAGCCAGGACCTCTGTGGGTCTGGGCGCACCCAAGTCTTGGGACCTCCAAGGAATTAGATCAGAGCCAAAGACCTTTGCAGGACCAACCCCAAGTCAGGGATCTCGGCAGGAGCAGATCCAGACTAGGGAAATTTGCAGAGGCCAGAATGAACCAGCGACCTGGGCCAGAGCAGGACTGAGAGAGCAAACTCCATGGGAGTGAAGCAAAGCCTGGAAGAGCTGAGTGACCTCCAGGAACACAGAGTGACCAACAGGGTAACAAGAACTGTGGCACAGACTGTACCATGAGAAACAACCATCTGAGCCCTGGATTCACTGGCACCTGGAGTTTTGGGAATCTCAAGTGCTGAATATATAATAGAGGAAATAGACTCATCGGTCAACGAAAACAAAAGCTTAATCCAAAATTTGCAGGAAATGTTAGTCACGATGAAAAGACTAAATCTAAGAATAATAGGTATATAAGAAGGAGAAGTTCAAATCAAAAGCACAGAAAATATATTTAATAAAATCATAAAAGAAAACTTCCCCAACCTACAGAAATATATCCCTATGAAGATACAAGAAGTATACAGAACACCAAACAGACTATATCCAAAAAGTCCCCTCGCCACATAATAATCAAAATACTAAACATGCATAATGAATATCAAGAGATGCAAAATAAAAAGGCCAAGTAATATGTAAAGGCAGACCTATCAGAATTACACCTAACTTCTCATTGGAGACAAATGAAAGCCAGAAGGCTGCGGTCAAGCGTTATGCAGACATTAAGAGACCATGGATGCCAGCCCAGACTATTATATGCAGCAAAACTTTCAATCACTATAGAAAGACAAAATAAGATATTCCATGACAAAACCAGATTTAACCAATATGTAGCCCCAAACCCAGGCCACATAAAACACTAGAAGGAAAACTCCAACCCAAGAAAGTTGGCTACACCAAAAAAAAAAAAAAAAAAAAAACCAACCAAACAAACAAACAAAAAACCCACAGACAATTGAGCAGCAAATCCTAAATAAGAGAAAAAAATGCATAAATGAACATCACCACAAATGAAAACTAAATTAACAGGAGATAGCAATCACTGGTCATTAATATCCCTTAGTATAAGTGGACTCAACTCACCTATAAAATGTCACAAAATAACAGATTGGATACGAAAAGAGAATCCATCCTTCTGCATATGAGAAACACACCTCCACCTCAAAGACAGACATTGCCTCAGAGTAAAGGGTTGGGAAAAAATTTCCAATCAAATGGACCTAAGAAACAGGCTGGTGTAGCTATCCTAATATCTAAAAATATAGACTTCAAACTAAAATCAATCAAAAGAGACAAAGAAGGACATTTCATATTAGTCACAGGAAAAATCCATCAAGAGGAAATCTCAATACTGAATGTCTATGTCCCAAATAAAAGGGCTCCCTCATATGTAAAAGAAACACTTCTAAAGTTTAAATCATATATTAAACTAATAGTGGGAGACTTCAAAACTCCACTGTCACCAGTGGACAGGTCAGTCAGACAATAATTTGACAGAGGAATAAGGGAACAAACATATGTTATGACTCAAATGAACTTAATATATCTATAGACCATTCCATCCAAATATAAAAGAATATACCTTCTTCTCAGCACCTCATGGAATCTTCTCAAATATTGACCACATACTCGGTGGTAACAAAACAAACCTCAACAGATACCAAAAAAATTGGGGTAACCCCATGTATCCTATCAGATCACCATGGTTTAAAACTAGAATTCAACAGCAATACTAAATCTAGAAAGCTCACAAACACTTGGAAATTAAACAATGCTTACTTGAATCATCAATGGGTCAAAGAAGAAATAATGGGAGAAATTAAAGACTTCCTAAATATCAGCGAAAATGACCTCACAACATACACAAATATAAGGGGTACCATGAAAGCAGTGTTAAAAGGAAAATTCATAGCACTAAATGCCTACATAAAGAAGCTGGAGAAATCCTACACTAGTGAATTAAAAGAACATTTGAAAACTTTAGAACAAAAAGACGCAAACTCACCCAAGAGAACTAGATGGCAGGAAATAATTAAATTGAGAGCTGAAATCAACAAAATAGAAACAAAGAAATCAATACAAAGAATCAATAAGACAAAGAGTTGGTTCTTTAAGAAAATCAACAAAATAGACAGACCTTTATCCAAACTAACCAAAAGATAGCGAGGGAATATCCAAATTAACAAAATCAGAAATGAAAAAGGGGACATAGCAACAGACATGGAGAAAATACAGAGAACCATCAGGTCATATTTCAAAAACCTGTACTCCACAAAATTGAAAAACTTGAAGGAAATGGACAGATTTCTGAATAAATATCACTTACTAAAATTAAATCAAGACCAGATAAGCAAATTAAAAAGACCCATAACTTCTAAAGAAATAGAACAGTCATCAAAAGTCTACCAACCAAAAAAAAAGCCCAGGAACAGATGGTTTCAGCTCAGAATTCAACAAGATTTTCAAAGAAGAACTAATACCAATGCTCTTCAAATTGTTCTACAAAATAGAAACAGAAGGAACATTTCCAAACTCTTTTTTATGAGGCTATAACTACCCTGATACCCAAACCACATAAAGATATTACTAAAATAGAGAATTATAGACCAATCTCATTCATGAACACTGATGCAAAAATACTTAATAAAATACTGGCAAATCAAATCCAAGAACACATCAGAACTTTCATCCACCATGATCAAGTCAGCTTCATCCCAGAGATGCAAAGATGGTTCAACATATGAAAATCTGTCAATGTAATCCACCATATAAACAAACTAAAAATTAAAAACCATATGATCATATCTTTAAATGCCCCCCCCCAAAAAAAAAACTTTTGACAAAATACAACATCCCTTCATGATAAAGGTCTTGGAGAGAGCAGGGATACAAGGAACATACCTAAACATAATAAAGGCAATATACAGCAAGCCAACAGCTAACATCAAATTAATTGGAGAGAAACTCCCAGTGATCCCACTGAAATAAAAAACAAGACAAGGTTTTTTACTCTCTCCATATTTATTTAATATAGTTCTTGAGGTCCTAGCAAGAGCAAAAAGACAACAAAAGGAGATCAAGGGGATAAAAATCAGAAAAGAAGAAGTCAAACTCTCACCATTTGCTGATAACATGATAGTTTACATAAGTGACCCCCATATTCTACCAACAGAATTTCTACAACTCATAAACACTTTCAATAATGTAGCAGGATATAAGATTAACTCAAAAAAAAATCAGTAGCCCTCCTGTACACAGATGATAAATGGGCTAAGAAAGAGAAACATCACCCTTCACAATAGCCACAAACAGCATAAAATATCTTAGAGTAACTCTCATCACCCATGTAGAAGACTTATATGACAATAACTTTAAATCTTTGAAGAAAGAAATTGAAGAAGACACCAGAAAGTGGAAAGATCTCCTATGCTCTTGGGTAGGCAGAGTTAACACAGTAAAAATGGCAATCTTACCAAAAGCAATCTACTGATTCAATGCAACGCCCATCAAAATCCCAGGAAAAATTCTTTCACAGACCTCAAAAGAACAGTACTCAACTTCATAAGGAAAAACAAAAAATCTGGGATAGCCAATACAATCCTGTACAATAAAAGAACTTCTGGAGGCATCACAATCCCTGACTTCAAACTCTACTACAGGGATACAGTACTGAAAACAGCCTGGTATTGTCATAAAAACAGACAGGAGGGCCAATGGAACCAAATCGAAGACCCGGATATTAATCCACACAGTTTCAAACACCTTATTTTTGACAAAGAAACAAAAAATGTCAAATGGAAAAAAGAAAACATATTTAACAAATGGTGCTGGCATAACTGGATATCAACATGTAGACAAATGAAAATACATCCCTATCTATCACCATGTACAAAATTCAAGTACAAAAGGATCAAAGACATCAACATAAAGCCAGCCACACTGAACCTTATAGAAGAGAAAGTGGGAAATATACTTGAACGCATTGGCACTGGAGAACACTTCCTACATATAACGCCAGGAGCATAGATACTGAGAGAAACAATTAATAAATGGGACCTCCTGAAACTGAAAAGCTTCTGTAAAACAAAGGACATTGTAAACAAGACAGACAACAGCCTACAGAATAGGAAAAGGTCTTCACCCACCCCAATCTCCAAAATATACAAAGAACCCAATAAATTGGTTATCAAAAGAACACATAATCCAATAAAAAATAGAATACAGACCTAATTAGAGAACTCTCAACAAAAGAATCTAAAATGGCTGAAAGACACTTAAGGAAATGCTCAAGACCCTTAGTCATCAGAGAAATGCAAATCAAAACAACTTTGAGACTCCATCTTATTCCTGTAAGAATGATCAAGATCAAAAGCACTGATGACAACTTATGCTGGAGAGGTTGTGGGGTAAAAGGGAACACTCCTGCATTGCTGGTGGGAGTTCAAGCTGGTACAGCCCCTTTGGATGTCATTGTGGCGATTTCTCAGAAAATTAGGAAACAACATTCCTTATGTCCCAGTAATACCACTTTTGGGCATATACTCAAAGGATGCTCAATCGTGCAACAAGAATATATGCTCAACTATGTTCAAAGCTGCATTGTTTGTCATAGCCAGAAACTGGAACTAACCTAAAGCCCCTCAACCAAAAAAATGTATAAGGAAACTGTGGTACACTTACACAATAAAGTACTACACAGCAGAAAAAAAATAACGACATCTTGAATTTTGCACGCAAATGGATGGAGCTAGAAAACATTATTTTGAATGAGGTAACCCAGACCCATAAAAACAATTGTCACATATACTCACTCATAAGTGGTTTTTAAACATAATGCAAAGAAAAGGAGCCTACAAATCACAATCCCAGAGAACCTAGACAACTATGAGGTCCCTAAGAGAAACAGACATAGGCCTAATCTACATTGGAAGTAGAAAAAGACAAGATCTTTTGAGTAAATTGGGAGCCTGGGGACCTGGGTGAGAGATGGAGAGGGGAGACACAGGGAAAAGAGCAGAGAAAAATGTAGAGCCCAATAAAAAATTGATAAAATAAAAAAGGAAAACTCAAGGTGGGAATAGCAATCTCATTTTTAGGTGGGAAGGAATAATATACAAGAAATATAGTGGTGTTGGATTTAACAATTAAAAGAAACTCTAAACTGCTAAATAGAGCCCTTTCCACCACAGAATATGTAGACATGTGGAACTCCCGAAAGGAAGATGACCTAACTCATAAGAGGATGATCTAAACCCTTGACCTATATTAATCTACCTATTCCTCTAGCAAACATATGAATGGGCACAGTATTATCAGATATGGATTCATGGTACTGATGAGAAAACTGAGTAGGAAGGAGATCATGGAACTTGTTAAATGTCATACAAACTTATGAGGACATGTATAAGACAGTTCCTGATTTCAGGACCCCTAACTTAGAAAGAGAAGAACTCTACAGCATTGGGAAACAAGACTAGGATTTCTGAAATATAAGTCATTCAGATGAATTCTTTAGACATTTTAATATACCCTGGTCTTAATAGCAGTGAGAATTTGGAAAGAGTTCACGTATCTTGATTTTTTAGACATTTGGCCCAAAGATCAAGATGCTTTTTATGCTCTGTAATAGTCATCTGAAATATGGATCGCTTAAAAATGCATCTCAAACTGACTCAGACAGATGGTCTGAAATAATCTGAATCATCTGTGGGCACAATGAGCACTTGGTTAACCGTCAGCAGGTGAATGAGAATCCCTAATACAAAACAAAGAGATTCAAAACTGCCGTTATTGTGCCATAAACAAAAGAATGAGAGTGAGCGAATAATTCAGAAGAGGCCGTCTCGATGCCTTTAAAAGTGGGACATGCAATGCCTTGGGCTGCAAACAATTAGTCCTGCATGTCACAGAAGCTGGAGAGTGACAACACCCTGTGACAGCTCTGAACGATGAGCCTGTGCCCAGGAGAACGGCATCCAGAAACTGACTTGATTTGATACTTCTCTTTGTTTAAAGCAACCAACACTTCAGTGATCTAGCGTACTCCGGGGTTCTATTTATCTGCTCTTACTGTAATGCTATTGTTTCAGAAGAAATAATGGGTAAGTTAAATAACACAACCAATGGCACCTCAGTATAAATAAGGCTATGGGAAATTTTACATTGCTAAAACCCGATATATTTATCTTTACTGTCTCTTTGAAGTTAAGAAGTGATTGGATTCTTTCCTCCCCTTATCTTACATGCTGTATGACTACAGCATGAACTACAGTTTGCACCCTGACCCCATTTTTATCTAATTATAGTTTATTCTATAAATTTCATGTTGTAGGCAGCGTCAATTACTTAACATTAATGCATTTCACATATTTTGTTTAATTGATATATAATATGAATCCTGATAGATTCACTCTATTCTAGAGAACCAGGATTCTTTCCTCTCTCTTTCACATCTAAGCTGTGTATAATCTTAGTTATAACACTCAAAAATCTCATAAATGTGTATAGTTCATGAAGTCTAATTTCTATGGTCCCAGGGACATTTGTATTCCTTTTGAGACTAAACCTTAGTGTTCTGACTCCTGTTTCAGCCATTTCTCTGGTCTATAATACAGTCAGAATAAGAGATTTTTTTTTAAATTTTGATCTTTCTTTTCACAGTAAATAATTACATAATAAAAAAGTCAGAGCTCATTGCAAAAGTTAGGGGTGTGGTAATCACAATCCACATTCATGTGTGCAAAACACTCTTACTGTCAGCTGTGAGAACTGGCTCTGCAACCACGGTTCTGATTAGTGAAGAACCTCAGCGGGTATGCATGTTCTTGACCCATGGTGAGGGTCACTGTCATTACCTCCCGGGGAGTATCGCTTTAGCAATCTTTTCTTTTCTCCTCCTCCTTGATCTCTTGCTCTATCTGTCCGTATGTGTCTTCATAATTTCTTACATAAGAAAAAACAAACTTGTATTTTTTAAAAAGCAACTACAGAACCCTTAAACTGAACTAAAAATGCTGAACGAAGGACAAATGTTTGGCTTCACTTAGATGAAGAACCTAAAAGGGTCAGATTCAGAAAATCAGGGAAGAATAATCACTAGGGAGTACAGCTGACAAATAGGGTGAATTTGAAAGGGTGCAAACTTTAATCCATGCTGTGAATAAATTCTGGATCTGTAGTGCTTAGCATAATGAGTATAGTTAATAATACCATGATCATATTTTAAGTATACTTACCACATGTATACACATGCTCAGTTGTATATAGTGATGAATGTATTATTTTGACTTTGGTGAACAGTGTATAATATATACATATACCAAATCATTCATCACATTGTCTGTCTATCTATCTATCTATCTATCTATCTATCTATCTATCTATCTATCTATCTATCTATCATCTGCTATCTATCTACATACCTACCTACCTATCTAATTTTTTTGCATGTATGGGTTTTGCCTACATACATGTCTGTACACAACAGGCATGCAGTGCCTGTGAAGGTCAGAAGAGAGTATCAGATTCCCTGGAACTGGCATTATAGATGGCTTTACGACATCATGTTGGTGCTCAGAACCAAACCTGGTCCTGTGGAGAGCAGTCAGTTTTCTTAACTCCTGAGCCATCATTCCAGCCACTAGTACATATATTTTTTGTCAATCAATTATGTAAGGCTTTGAAAAGGCAAAAATATTAAAACAATGACCCATAATATTTCTCAAAAGAAACTCTCAAAAATACGTTTAAAAAGTTAAAGTGTTTCCACTTAAATATTGCACAAAGTGACCAGCTGAGCATCTTCCAATCACATTGCACATATTCAGGCCAAACATTGATTTAGAGCTCTATGGATATGTAAATAGCCATATGAAGTTGGCATTACTGTTGTTTCCCTGTGGATATTGGCACAATATAAATAAATACATAATTTTGCGTGTATCAAGGAAGGTAGATACAATGGAAATTAAAGATTCCACATGGAACAGATATCTGATTGAATCAGTAAAAATGATTCATTAGCAAAAGTAGAATTTGAAAGAAGAAAGCTGAGCAGTAATGGGCCAAACACTTTGTAAGTCCTAGTTCAATGACAGGAGTTACTTGTTACGTATTTTATAACTTTATTTTTAATTTATCTTGTCTTTTTTTCTGATCTCTGAATCTCATCAAAAAATCAGAAATAGAAGATGTCTGAATGTGATTAGAAGGGAAAACGTTTAAGAAAATGTAGGCGACTCATTTGGGTAGCCTACGAAGGTGGGCTTTGCCTTAGTAGGGAGCAAAATTTCCAATAATTAGTGTTTTTTTTTAATTTAGTCCTCAGATCTGTGTTCATTTCTTTTAGCTTAAAGGATATTTTTTAAATAAAACTATGGTCTATATCATTGCTTTAAAATTGATTTGAATTTAGAGCTGGGGTGTGTAGTTCAGTGATAGAATGCTGGCCTCACATGTATGAAGCCTGCCGATTGATATTCAACACTGCAATAGAAACTAATAAAATTTAAGGCTTATTCAGAACATCCTGTGGAATTACACTAACCTGAACGCTCAGGCTCAGTAGCTCTGGTCTGGGGCCTCAGTACAGATTTGTGGGTGCTGCTGCTGCTGCTGCTGCTGGAACACAGTTTGAACACTGGGCTCCTGGAGTGTGAATATACTTCCTTTAGGTGCTTCAGGAAAGCAAGTACAATGGCTTATATGTGAATGCTGGCGAAGAACCCTATAAACTATAGCCATGGAGTAACTGAAATATTATTAGACGTCTCAGAAAAACTCAAGATTGTGTAGAGAAGACATTTCCTCTTTCTCTGATGGAGCGTTAGCCTTCCTATATGGTAAATTTCATAGCTTTTTGCCTTCTACTTTTCACAACACAGTTAAGATATTAGAGGGGAGGGTTAGGGCTGTGGTCTATGCTAGTAGAGACACTGCCTCAAATAGAACACACCTTAATTATTAGCCCATCACACCAAAATCTATTTCTGTCAAAAATAATCATGGTGCACTTTTCCCCTAAATCTTACTACATTTCTGAGTTATGCAATAATGGGCTCACACGTACCCAGTGAGAAGGATGTCATTTTTCTCTAACGTAAAGCCAATCTAAGGTTTGGCAAACCATAAGCTCTATGGCTAGGTTTTTCATGTAATTAAGTATGTTTTGTTGTTGTTATTTCTAAATGATTGTTAGAATATAAGAAAATGATAATATTCCATTAAGGTTATGTGGCATTCAAACTTCTGCATTTAGAAGTAAAGTTCTATTGGAACACAACACTCTTTACTCATTTGAGTGCTATATATGGCTGCTGACACTTTTCAAAAGGAAGACAAATATCCATAGCAGAGACTTTACACGGCCCATAAAGAGAAAATATTTACTATTCAGCCACAGGAAGAATCTGCCGGTCTCTTCCATAACAAAATGTCAAAAGCAGTGTGTGGTATAATGTGCAAATTTTCTTTCCCACAGTTCATTTATTGACTAAGGATCAGATTAGTACTTATATTTTGTTTAGTGATACTGTTTAACTAAATCTCTCTTTAAGAAGAGACTTAAGTGGAATTTGTACATAATTATTTTTTTTCAAGCCCAGTAGGACCTTAGATGCTGGGAACTCTGGTGTATTGTGTCATGATCATGAGAGACTTGGGTATGTAAAATGGAATACCCTTAGATCTGGAAAGACTCCAAATGAATCTAGTAATTATATGAGTACTGAATAGAAAGGAGTAAAAATATGGAGGAGGAAAAGTAAGAAGAGAAGAGGGAGGGGAGGAGAGGAGAGGGAGGGTAGAAGGTGAGAAGGAGAGAGAAGAGGATGGAGGGTAGAGAGAGGGGAAGAGAGAAAGGGAGAAGGAGAGAAGAAGGGTGAGGGGAGGAGAAGGAAGGAACAGGAAGGAGAGGAGGAGAGGGAGGAGGAACGGAAACTGGGGGAAGAGGATGGGGAGAAGTAGGGGAGGAGGACTATCAGGAGGAAAGAAGAAGGAATGGGATAAGATGTGACTAAGTGCCTTAGGGTGAGAACCTTCAAGGGAGGAATCTTAAGATCTTCTAAGAGTTAGTAAATGACATGAATAAATGACATGAATTAATGATGTTGGAGAAATCTAGAAATGGCAATTTCACATTTAGGATAAATCACAGCTTGAATCTGAAGAAATTAGCAGAAAATGCTACGAAAGGCACTATGATTTCAAAGCAGCATCAATAAGAGGTCTAAGGTTTTCCTTTCCAGATCTCCAGCAGCAGAAAAGAACAGCTGATGCATGTTCTATAACCAACACATACTTGTCGAATGGTGGTAAGCTTGCCCAAGTCAGTCAACGTGGTGGGATGCATGAGAAATGTCCTCCACAGGCTCATGGGTTTGAATACTTTGTCTCCTGTTGGTGCTTCTGTTTGAAGAGATTTGGGGACCTTTAGGAGTTGAAGCCTTGTGGGGCCAGAATACCTACTCCTCAGTGTTGCTGTGAAAGCTGCGTTTCTATAAAGTTTGTAACCAGCATGTCACAGGACCTTGGCCAATGGCTAAGTACGGGGCCCTGGCTGGTCTGGAATTCACTATATAGACCAGGATGCCTCAAATTCACAAAGATTCATGTCTCTGCCTCCTGAATGCTAGGAATAAAGTCATGGTTCATTATGTCTGGTCTGCTACCATTACTTCTCTTTCATCCTTTAAAGGATGCTGTCAAGCAGAGAAGAGATATTCAAATAGGGATGTGTTGACTTTTTTTCTTTTTCATTTATTTATTTATTTTTAAAAATTACTGCCTCCTCTCCACTTCCATTTCCCTCCCCCTCCTCCCACACATCTCCCCTCCCCCTTCTCCCCTGCCCCTCTCCCCCTCCCCCCATTCCATTCCCCCTCTCTCTCGAGAATGATGAGCAGTCCAGGTTCCCTGCCCTGCAGGAAGTCCAAGGTCCTCCTGCTTCTATCCAGGACCAGGAAGGTGAGCATCCAAACGGGCTAGGCTCCCACACAGCCAGTTCATGTATTAGGATCGAAACCTAGTGCCATTGTCCTTGGCTTCTCATCAGCCTTCATTGTCCGCCACGTTCAGGGAGTCCGGTTTCATCCCATGCTTATTCAGTCCCAGTCCCGCTGGCCTTGATGAGCTCCTAATAGATCAGATCCACTGTCACAGCGAGTGGGTGCACCCCTCGTGGACCTGACTTCCTTGCTCATGTTCTCCCTCCTTCTGCTCCTCATTTAGGTCTTAAGAGCTTATAGAAAAAGTCTCTCAACAATCAATGTTAACCCCATATCAAACAAGGTGCACCATCTGAAACGTTCCCTGAAAGGAAAACCAATAAGACAAATTGCCTTCATTGCTATGAGCCAAGATTATTGCAGAAGTATGTTTCTTTTACTCATGGTAGCCTTAACATTATCAAGCCTAGGAGGCCCTGGAGACACATCAGCCTTGCCCTGTTGTAAGATATTACACAGAAAGAGCACAACCCATTGATGATTACAATCAGACCCAACTATGATGGAGATAAAAAAACAAAGGAGACAGAAGGAGAAAAATCTACGTATTTCCCAAAGAATGTTGCCTGCTGAGAAAGTTCTTTTTCTCTAAGCCTTTCAGCAAATGTAGGGTTCTGCAACTGCCTGTGTCTTCCCTCTACATTTAAAGACTTGACAGACTCAAAAAGGAAATCGAACCTTTAGCTCTGGCCTGTCCATGACCTTCTTCAGAGGTTAATTGAGATAGGAAAGAAAAAGTAGCAAATCTTTCCCTGCTCGATTATAGCGCACATTTCCCAACCCTTCTTCTTCTTTTTTTTTTTTAAACATCATTATGAAGCATTAACGCTAACCGTAAAAGGGACTGGATTTATGAAACTCCTCATAGCTCACACAAGAGACAGAGAACCATAAAAGTTAGAAACTGGATTTTTCTTTTTTTCTTTTACTGTGTGTGTGTGTGTGTGTGTGTGTGTGTGTTACAGCTTTGAAGCATGCCCACTTGCATGACTAACATCTCTGAGTGAGACAGAAGGGCATACCCCTCCCATTTAGAGAGAAACACATTTAAATTGAAATTGGAACAATTCCTTCCAAGTTGACATGGATAAAATATATTAGAGATACGACTAGGGATTCCAGCTCATTGTCCACTGTTCTTCCCACCAAAGGATGTTCTCTTCATCCATGAGCCTCCAGGGCAAAGGGTAAAGAGCAGAGAGATATGGACAAAGGCAGCCTATGAATGAACCTCCAGGCCTGAACTGAGCTAGCCACAGGCATGGTCATCCTTATATGAAACACATGCTCTGATGACATTTATCATGTTGGATGTGCATGTAAAAGTGACACTAGGCTTGAGGGGGCCTGGGTCACATTCATGGAAAAGGTAACTACTGGTGCAGTTCAATCTTATTTAAATCATGTGCCCGTCCATGGGAAGGGATCTATTTTTATGAGACATTAACTTTAAATCACATTGTATTTGTTTCACTGAAAATAAGCTGATTTTATATTTGTATTTTGTATGCATAGTTTGCAGCCTTTAATAAGTTTCATCTTGATTGCTATTGTATACAGTGACAGACTTTGCAGAGATAATGGAGTAAACGTGGTGTCTAAGGTCTCCTCTACAGGTGACCCTGGTGTAATTGCATCCTCTTTTCTTTTGATGAGAATTACATCTGTCAAAGTGTTGATTTTCCTTTCATGAGATTTTCCTTTCATACACTACCTACTGCACTAAGGAAGCATTGTAGTTTATTTTTGATCCTATGCTGGTTTCTTCCCTGTCCGGCTGGAGTTGGTGAGCTCCCATTAGCTCAGGGAAACTGTTTCAGTGGGTGAACCCATCCTGGTCTTGACCTCTTTGCTCATATTCTCACTCCTCCCATTCTTCAACTGAACTTTGGGAGCTCAGTCCAGTGCTCCGCTGTGGGTCTCTACCTCTGTTTCTATCACTTGCTGGATGAAGGTTCTATGGTGACATTTAAGATATTCATCAATCCGACTACAGGGCAAGGTCAGTTTGGGTACCCTGTCCTCTATTGCGTAGGGTCTTAGCTAGGGTCATCCTTGTGGATTCTGGGGAATTTCTCTAGTATCAGGCAGGTTTCTTGCTAGCTGCATAATGGCTCCCTCAAAAAAAAAAAAATCTTTTTCCTTGCTTTCATCTCTGTCCTTCTTCCATGTCGACTATCTTGTTCCCTCAAGTTCTTCTCCCCTCTCCCCTTTTCCCCTCCTTTCCCCCTTCTTCCCTCCCTTCTCCCACCCCACCCCATGCTCCAAGTTTTGTCAGGCGATCTTGTCTATTTCCCCTTTCCAGGTGGATCTACACCCTCTGAATGTAGGTGACAGTTTGTATGGCTGGGAAAGACTGCAGGGCCACTGGCAGTGGCACCAGGATTTATCCCTACTGCTTGTACTGGCTTTTTGGAAACTCATTCTCTTTGGATGGATACCTTGCTCAGCATGGATATAGTAAGGAGGGCCTTGGACCTTCCCCCAAACAATGTGCCTTACCCTCTCTGAGGAGTGAATGAGGGGTAGGGTGTGGAGGAAGCTGAAGGGAATGGGAGGAAGGGAGGGAGTGGGAACTGGGATTGATATGTAAAATGAAAAAAGATAGTTTGTTTTCTTTTTTTTTTTTCAAAAAAAATAAAATAAACAAATAAAGGGGAAGACTGGACTGGAAAAAAGAATAGTTTGTTTTTCTTAACAGTCTTGTTACAAGCTGTTTTGAAACTCGAAAGTACTAATGTTAATAACATACCTGTAATTATTCTTCCACAGCTTATGCTGCTGTTATGTGTTATGTAAGGAAAATGGCTGAAAAGGAGAAAAAAGAGTCCTCAACTTGAGCTAATAGGTGAGAGAGAGACTAAATTATAGTACTTATGTTGGAAATACTATTCTCCAGCTTTTGAATTTTTCATTATGGCATGACTGAGAAAAAAATTGCACGCCTACAGATTTGCATACACAATGAATTTTAGTTAGAGGAATTGCACCTTATCAGAAGAAACTTGAAAAAGAGTTTTTTAAAAAGGAATGGAAAAAAAAAAACTCTCCTTTCTCTAGGCTCTTATCTTTTTCTTATGTAACAAAATTCAAATTCTTTTTTCCTGCCCACACCTTAAAGCAAAGAACAAGACACCCAGAGACCTGTTTACCATCCTCTGGTAAGGTTGTAGTCATTTGTTGTAGGTGGGTTTCAGTCACACATTTAAATGGTCACTTTTCATTTTAGAAGGTTTCCCAACAACTTTCACCCTTCTCCAACACCTCTCTCTCCTCCTTTCAAGCTAATGCTTTTTCTTCTCATTTCAACACAAGACTGAGAAATGAGAAAAGAAACTCTTTGCTACCAAATCTAATCCTATGTGCTTTGTCTTGTGTTCCTTTACATTGGGTGCTTAAGTTATTTTTCTGTTTCCATAATATAATATTCTGACAAAATCCACTGAAGGGAAAGGGGGTTGTATTGTGGTTTATAGTTTCAGGGGGACATAGTCCATCATGATGGAGAAAACATGGCAGCATGCCGGAAAGGCATGGTGCAAAGAAAAGGAGGATGGGTGGTCACATTGCAGCTGTACTCAGAAAACAGAGCATGTGCAGGAAATGAGCTGGGCTTTATAGTCTCAAGGCCTAGCTCCAGTGACCCACTTCCTCCAGTGAGGCTCCACCCCCTAAGGTTCTACAACCTTCTAAAATAGTGCCACTAGTTGGAGATCAATTGTTGAAACATGTGAGCTTATGGGAACAATTTCACACAACCCACAGTACAGGGTTCCAACATAAGGCCAGTGCTTCTATTTTCTTTTATCTTTAATTCATCTTTTTATTTTACATCCCAGTCACAGCCTCTCCACATCCTCCACTTCCACTCCTCAATCCCCTCCTCTTCCATTTCCATCCAAGAAAGGACAGGTCTCCTATTAGTATCAATAAAACATCAGTGCCTGATGGAAGCAGATACAGAGGTCTACATCCAAGCACTAGGCCCAGCTATGTAAGTCCAGTCAAGGAGAGGAAGGCAGGATTATATGAGCAGTGGGAGGGGTCAAGATTGTGATGGTTAATCTCCAATTAAAAAACATTCTTTTCTAAACCCTCACATCCTAATGTCGGTCTATGTTCTTTGTTCTATCTTTTAGTAAATTCCTCAAATGTCTCTGTGTCCAGATTCTCCACCTCCACCTCATCACTGACTTCTCTGCCCAATCGACTCCATTCAGGTTGTCTTCCCTGGTTACGCAGAAGCCATTTCATAGAGACTCCCTGAGCTTTCTTTCCATCTCAATATGTGGTCTGTTCTTAGCTTGTATCCTTTTTGACCAACCAGCAGCATTTGAAAGAGGTCATCTCTCTTCAAACTCATTCTTCAGTCTTCGATTTTAGAGATGTCCTACTGGGGTGGTTCTCCTTTTCCATCAGAGGCCTGCTTCGATATCTCCATTTCTAACTCTTTCACTTTCAGAGGTCCCTCCTCCCTTAACATTCTTCCTTCTCCTTTAGATCATCAGGTACTTTATTTTTGCTTTTCAATTTAAATGCTGATGCTTTTCAAATTCATCTCTAGATCAACACTTGCCCTGAGTTCCACACTCCTGTATTTAAATGAGTGTTTATGTCAATTGGGCAGACAGAAGAATCAAGAAAGGCCAAAACCATATATCTGACAATGTCAAAAAGCTCTATGTCCCCAAATCTGTAAATTGACACTAATCTGTAGTGTGATGATCTTTGGGTACAGGGCTTTGGGGGGCTACATGGCATGAGATATTAAGAGTGGAGCCCTGGGGTAAGGCAACAGCTTAAAAAAAATCAGATTCCCCAGGTTTTACTTTTCACTTCATTTAAATCTCTGTTCAAATGTTGCCTCCTAACAAAAGTCATTTTGGAGCATTTTTATGTGCCATGATCTGGTGTTTCTTTCTCCTTCGACTCATTTTATTCTTAACTATGGTATCTTTGTTGATTGACTGATGAACTTCTATTGCACCTGAATGCAAAATTTGGCTTCCTTTTATGTTTTGGAATCTTGGTGAGAAGTAAATAAAAGAAGTTGGCTCTTCTACCAAGGCAGAGTCCTCTTTTAACTGTCTGTCGAACCCAAGCTTTACTGCCATCTGTCTTCTTCCACTCTTATTCCCTATGCTGACATACTACCCTGAGCAAGATCCCAAATCATCGCCTAAGTTAAGGACACCCAACCCTAGTGCAACCTCTCCTCACAGATCTTTCCTGTCCTACGTAGTCTAAAGTAAATCCAAGGCCACCCCTCTTGTGACTCTGTGACATGTGTTTACAATCTTTCCTCCGATTTTCTATGTGTATTTCATGAGCATGGAGATCATATTTTCTGAACAAAAGTAGTTTTTAATGCAATACAAAATGTATCAAGTTATAGCAAACAATGAAGAAGCCATTAAACATGTCAATATAACGTAGGATAAAAGGTATATTCAAAAAAATTTATTTCAACTGATTGGAATGAGAAATTCTGGGAAAAGTCACCTAGAAATTGACAACAGTCAGGACTTCTCATTAAGAATAAAAGCATTCTAATGAAAATAGAATAGATTGCCAGGCCAGTGTTGGTGGACAACTTTAATCTCAGCACTCTGGGGGCAGAGACAGGTGGATTTTTATGAGTTTGAGGCCAGCCTGGTCTACAGGGCAAGTTCCAGGTCACCCAGCACTGTTACACAGAGAAACCCTTTCTTGAAAAACTAAAAACAAACAAAAGAATAAATTGAAACAGTTTGGTTTAATAAGCAGGGGCACTATAAATTACACCCGGTAGTTCATCTAGCAACCACCTCAAATATATCTCTGAGCACTGATTGGCTACTACTAGGAACCAGGATAAAAAGAGTGTACCAGGCGCTAAGACTAAACGAATTAGCCATTCAAATGAACAACTCCCCTGTGGCTGAGTCCCTCACAATATTGCACAGCAGTCCCTCAAATGCTACACTAGGAGAAATGCTCGGAGCAACTAATTTTTCCTTGGTTCCTAGACTGGCCTTGAGCAGCAAAAGGCAACTGGATTTATTTTGTTCTGGCAGCAGCTCGGTGGGAACATAAAGCAGCAATGCTTGGGAACAGAAGGTCTGGGAAGGAATTGGTGCTGTCCTGATGTACTGTAGGACACCCTCCACTGCTGACTGCAGGGAAGGCAGGAGCGATGTGAGCAGTAAACACTAACATTTTCAAAGAATTGTCTAATATTCATGGCGGAATCTATAAAAGGTGACTTTGAATAATCCTTTCCCAGAAAACCTGTAAAAGTTTTATAAAATATGCCACAAAAATGACTCACTGTGGATGTAATTACTGTGCAGCCTTGGAAACCGATGTAAAAAATGCAGCTGCCAGCATGTTAACGGCCACCTAATATATGGGTTGTTTGATTGGACTCTTTGGGTAAAACTGCAGAATTCCTAACCCATTGCTGCTATATATTTTATCAGGGACAAATTTAGCTACTTTCATTTTTTAAAATGCCAGTGTAGACACCACAGTGAATCAAGTCAGTGCTGCTTAATTGCTTTCACGCATTAAATCTAACACACTACTGCAAACACTAATTTAAGTCTTTGTTTATTTTTATTTTTTTGTAACAGCTGCAAATTTCTAATGCCTGAAGTATAAAATTTGGCAAGACCATTGATTTCTTAACAACAACAACAACAACAAAACCCTGCAAGTAGTACCTTAGAAGTTTCCTTTATGCACCTGGCAACTGTTTGGTGGCTTTTAAATATTATTTTCATCTTAAATTAATAATGTGGCAGGAAATGAGCTTATGGCCTGTATTTTAATTTTAATGACAACATAGCGTTTTGTGGGTAGAGCGGAAATGCAGTTTTTAGAAGCATTATGTGCTGTGTGTTTCCCCTACGCCTTTGGCCTTGGTTAGGACGATCAGATATACTGTCAATTTAACAGTTAATGTCAACCAAATAGTCAACTTTTGAAAAATGTCTTCTTATTATAAAATTCTCACTCTATAATCATCACCATTCTAGGTTTTAGTCTCATGGGCTGTCACCTTTGGAAAATTGAACATAAATTGAATTTTTCAAAATTGATTCTATGTTAATGTCACTACAGGTGTTTGCTTGTTAAGTGACCTTAGCAATGAATCTTTTGGAAAAGAGACCTCCTTCCCTGTTTTGTAAGTAGGTTTATCTGCAGAGTGTGTTTCCAGATACAACATTTTATTCAAAGCATAGTTCATCCCAACTATAGGCAGAGGGTTAGAATGCAAAGAAATGCTCTATGGATCTTCCTAATTAATAATTAGGAGCAGTGTAAAAGGTAGGAACAAATCCAGTAGGCACACACATAAGCTGAGCCCTTGGGTTCACGCTTGCAGTATGTAGTCCCCTTTATTCTCTGACTAAAGCTGCAGGCATGCGTACTCTGTTCTACCAATCTATGTATGCCCTGGAAGTTTATCAACTGAATTTTCAGTTTTATGCGATTGAAGCAATTTCTCGTCCTATTATAAGAGGTACTGTATCTGAATGCCTCTAATTTACTTATGGCAAATGAAACTATTTTGTGGAGAAGGACTTTCTAAAATCACATAAAACATGGTAAAGAGTAGGATGATGCTTCATGGTGATGCTCCTCAGTACACCAATAGCAGTAGATACTCTCTTGTGATTTGTAGTTATGAGTTCCGTAACTTCAGCTATTGAAACTCAAAGCATGCTACATACTTACTTTCGGTTCTATAGACATACATTTACAGATGTTTCATGAAGTTGAGTTTCTTTGTGCTCAAGTTAATCCAGGTTAAGGATCACAACGTTTTCAGCTAGTCTCCAGATTCACAGCCAATGCTGAGCCTGCAAGTTATTTCGACTGGAAACACAGCTTCAGCTCTTAATTAGCTTATGGGTTTTTTTTTTCTTAAGTCATCAGGGTCAGTGATTTGAAGACCCCAGTCACTAATCAGGGTAGAGGATGGTGAACAGCCTATAAGGTGTGTATATATACACAATGGAATTTTGCTTTTAGATGTGTGACTTTAAGATGGAAAGAAGATATATAGAAGCCAGGGTCCCAGAGAAGGATCACAGGGAAGCTAGACAAGCTAAAGGGGAAGAGGAATATTAGAATACATGTGATGTACAAGTAGAGAGGGAAATACTGGGGATCGAAAAGCTTAAGTAAGGGTGGAGGCAGAGAGATGGGAAGAGGAAGAGATGGGGAGGAGTTTATCAAAATTAAGGCTATATGAAAAAGTTATATGAAACCTATTACTTTGTAGGCTAATTATAATATATAATAAAAAAGAATTTGAATAGAAGTGCCCTCTGTGAGTGGATAATGCTGAACCCAGAAGCCATAGGCTATTCAATAAAAATCCTACTGCCAGAGATGGCAAACCTCCTAAGAGTTGTTGGTCACTAAGGTGTCCACAACAATATTGTCTACTACCACTGCTTTTGGTTGCCTGCCATAACTAGGTGGCAAATTCCCATTGCTGAAGATAACTCATGCCTTGGTTGTGGGACATAGAGAAATCAAACTGGGACTGAGGTAGAAGCCTTTGCACTGCTCTCTAGCTTTCAGAGTGGATCTAAGTGGCCTGCTGTTGGGGGAGGCAAGGAGGAAGGGAGAAGGGGAGGGGGAGGAATGGAGGAGTGGAGGAGGAGACAAAGGGAGGAGGAGATGTAGGAAGTCTTCTTGTCAAACTTTCTTTGGACCACCAGCCCCCAAATAATGACACGGAGATTTATTAATTAGGAAAGTTTGTCCTTGGCTTAGGCTTGTTCCCAAATAACTCTTATAACTTACATTAACCTAATTATATCAATCTACGTTCTGCCACCTGGCTCTTTTCATCTCCTCCATAATATACATCTAACTTCCTTACTGGCAAATCTGTCTTTCCTTTTCCAAGAGTTCCTATTCTTGCTCCAAAGTCCCACTTACCCTCTCCTGCCCAGCTATTGGTCATTCAGATCTTTATTAAACCAACCAGGTGCCTGAGACAGGGAAGGTAAATCAAGGACACATATTTACACAGTTTGCTCAAATATCTCACAAGAAGCGGTGGAGTGGATGAAGGAAAGAAGGGGTCAGCAGCCTCACCCAGCTTTAGACTCCACAGGTTGCATGATACAACTACCAGACAAGATACAAATATATAACCACATACTTACAGCTGCCTGATTGTTTTTACAGAAATGCCAGAAATGCATACATCTGTGGCTAAAACTGCACAGCTGCATGTGGAGGAACGCAACTAGACTTCCATCGCTCATCCTGTACAAAAACTCAACTCCAAATTGTTCAATGCACCCACACAAGACACTATGCCCTGAATCTGAGAGAGTCAAACATAGGAAATATGCTTGGACTTAAAGACACAGGAAAGACCTTTCTACAGGGAATTAATATTGCAGTTGTTAAGACTAACAATTGATAAATGGTACCACATGAAATAGCTTCTGTACGGCAAAGGACATTGCTCTTTAAGTAAAGATACAGACTAGAGAATGGGGAAAAAAACCAATCTTTACCAACTCTATATCTGACAGAAGCTTAGTTTTTGGAATATACAAAGGACTAAAAATGTTAAACATCAAGAAAACAAATAATCCTATTTAAAATCGAGGCATGGAACCAAAATTAAAGTTCTCAAAAGGTGAAATACACATACTAAGAAATATTTTGTAAAAATTTCAGCATCTTTAGCCACCAGCAAAATGCAAACTGAAACTATTTTGAGATTTCAACTTCTCCCATTCAAAGTGGTCAACATTAAAAATAATGACAGTAGGTTCTGGCAAGGCTGTGGGAAAGGAGGGGATGACTTTTCATTGCTGATGGGAGTACAAATGGATAAATCAGTGTGTCCACTCCTCAAACTATGGAAATAGATTTAATGCAAGATCAAGCTATCCTGTATTTGGGCATATGCACAGAAGCTTCATATCTTCGTACCACAGAGATGCATGCTCGTCCACACCTGCTTCTGCTCTATTCATAGTAGCTAGGAAATGGAAACAGCTGACATATCCATCAACTGCAAAATGGGAATGAAAATGTTTCTCATTTATATAATAGAATATTATTCAGCTTTTAAAGTTGAAATTATGAAATAACTGGAAACAGCCATGCTGAGTGAGACAACTCAGAACCAGAAATAATGCATACATGCTATATTGAAATTCTTAGATCTATGTGTTTCATTTGTAATATTATGAAAGTTAGGAAAACAGGAACAGTATATGAGAAGGGGATCTGTCAGTGTGGATAACATCTACTAGAATAATGGACTAATATAAGTTATAAGAGTTAATAAGAAGCCTGAGCTAATGGGCCAATCAGTTTACAGTTAATGTAGACCTCTGTGTGATTTCTTTGGGACTTAATGAATTTCTTTGGGAATCAGGCAGGACAGAAAACTCAGACAATATGTCAGGTTACAGATCAGAGAATAAAATGATATGAAGAGGGAGAGGGGAATTATGGAATAGAAAGGATTTAATTAGGTGGAGATTTTAGGAGGGCAGTGTAGATGAGGATCTATGGGGAAGGAAAACTAACACCAAAGGTTTTTATGAAAACCCACTTCTGTAGAAGATTCCTAAAATATAGACTTATACACAAAGAATTTTAATGGAGTTATTCTATGACGAGGTAGGAATACCCAAACTAGACAGTACAGGCTAGCAACTAAGAACTCCAGAACCAGAAATGGGTTACCTCTTTTGGAACAGGTAGAGTTACATAACTATTATAGGCTATTGTCATTGCTCTTAGCTGTTTTCTAGAGCATGATAGTAAGACGCTATTGCTGAAGATACCATGTACCTGAGTCATTGAGCATGGAGAAATGAATCTGGACCTGGACAGGAAGCATCATTGCTCATTCCTACCAGTGGCTTTCGTAGTGCTGGAAGGTGCTATACGTGCTAGTGGAGGAGAGAAAGGTTATTGCCATTCTCAGCCAACTGTAAACCCCGAAAGCTACAATAATGACTGTCCTGACAAGACAGGGACATGACGGCAATATTAGCATGAATGCTGCAGAAGTAACCCAGTTGCTATCAGATTGGATTTCAGACCAGGTTCATGAGGTAGAATCCATACCCAGCACTGTTAATGGGGGAAAGATTCTGTGGATAGATAGGCCAGAGAACCTAGCATTAGGAGAACCTAAGGCTGTTACTCTGTTAAACGGACAGATTATTGGAATGACTCTAATCACCTATTGCTACACTAGTCATAGCTCAGAGCAGTGATCAGCTGTCTTCAAAGAAACTTCCTCCAGTAGATAAAAGACCATCATCTGTTCAATGTGCAGAGAAAAAGAAACTGTGGGATTCTCAACCACAAGTGAGAAATACATATCATATCCTTTCTGATGGGACCATTTGGAGTCCTGGCCTCCAGCTTTTCTTCCCTGCTAGAGATCTTCACTTCCCTTCTGATTTGAGTTACTAAATGCTGTGTCAAGGTTGTTTACCAGCTCTGCTTCACGAGCACGTGTTACCTTGGCCTTGAGGATCAGAGGATAAGGTTTTCACCTGTTGGCCCACTTAACTGTTGGGTATATAAGCCTCCATGGTGCTATTGGATAAAGGGCTTCTTACCAGTGAGTAGAGGTCTGTGTCTCTGTCTCTCTGTCTGTGTGTGTTTGTGTGTTTCAACCTCCAGTTCCTTGCCCGAAGCTCGGGAACTGTATGGTAGCGCATAGAGTGCAGACAGGCGTGGTGCGCTGCACCCTTCCCCTAAGACCCTGAATGTTCATGGAAGAAGGGACAAAAAGATTATAAAAGCCAGGAGGGGGTGAAAAACTCCCAGGAAGTCATGGTTTTCTGCTCTAAAAAGGCGGTTAACAAATGAACCCTGAGCAAATATGACAAATGCATGAAACTTGTTCAAACTCTAGCAGACACAGAGACAGGGAGGTGAGCATGTAGTTCCTACCCCTAAATGAGAAAATACTGACATTAGATAGCTCCCAGGGAAGGCAGTGTGAAGCTTTCTTATGCTTTGTTTTAATAGTGTGGCCTCTGGTAGGTTGGTCATACTCCAGGGCAGACCCCACTCTCAAGAGTAGTCAGGAAACGTAAACTGGACTCATTGGATTTTAAAGAAAGAAATTGCATGTTGGGTAGACACAGTGGATCTACAAGGAATTGGGAGAGGGGGTGAATGTTGTTAATCAAAATTCATTGTATGAAATTCTCAAAATGATAAACATATCATTTAAAAATAAAATATTATACATTATATATAAGAGAGTTTAATTCACCTGTAAGAAGGAAGACATTATGGCCTTGTAGAAAAATGGACAGAACTAGAGAGCATCATAGTAAATGACATGAGTCAGATTGAGAAAAACAAATATATGTTTCCTTTCATTTGTGCATCTTAGATTTTATATAGATTCACAAGTTCGTTCCTACACACATGACACTGAAGTAGAAGCAAGGTTGTGTGGAGGGAGAATGGGGATATCAGGAGAGGGGTTGGTGACTATATTCAAAGTACATGATATGCTTGTATGAAATATATTATACCATAACTATGTATAACACACATACACTAATAAAGATTTCTAAAGCTTTGAATTTATCTAAAAATTCCAAGGCACTACTAAAATTAGTTTATCTGTAGAACAATTTGTATATCCATAAATGTTAATAGCTGTGAGGTTCACCTTTTTCAAACAATTTTAGCTCGTTTTCCTTACAAGACAAAAAAATCAAATTGCTCTCGACAACAACAGTGAGAGTCTTTAGTTCTAGGGAGACAGTTCAGTCAGTAAAGTTCTCCGCTCCCATTTGGGAGGACCTGAGCACACATAAACATGCCTGGTTAGGTGGCGTGTGCTTGCAATTCCAGCACTGTACATGGGGAGAAAGTGGAATTCTTAGGGCTCCTGGTCAGCCATTCTAGCCAATTTGGTGCACTCTGGCCAATGAGTAATCTTGTCTCAACAGGGTTGCTTGCTGTTCCTGAAGATGACACCCAGTTTTTCTCTGCCTTCCATATGCATGTGCATGCATCCTCATATGTTCCTATTCACAGTGGAACAAACACACATATAATCAAAGGGGTATTTCTATATACTGAATTTGTCTACCTGCATGTAAAAATAGATGACAATGCATTCCTTCACCCATTACCCCTCTCTCCCTCTGAACCTTCTTCACTCTTTTTTTTTCCCTCTCTTCCTCAGTATCTACTTCATTCCTCTCACTCCCTACATCTATCCCTTTTTTCTTATTGCAGGTGGTCTATATCACTGCGATCAACAGTCAGGCTCCACACTCATGAGAATATCTCTAACTTTTTATGTCTCTTTTGAAACAAATGGAATTCGGGATATATTACCCTTATATATGGTAACTGTCATGTGAGAAATGTCCTTCTTATACCCAGAAAAAAGATCATTCTAAGACAGAATTGAGAAGATCTTAAGTCATATCTGAAAGAATGGGTGGGTCTTATTAAGTTTAACATGTAACGATAGAGGGAAAGTATTTTCGCTCCTCCACAAATGCAAGGATGAAGAATGAATTTCACAGCTATAAACCTCAGCCACACAAGTATAAAGTTCTCCATTGTCTCTGTGAACATTGTAGAGACACATAAAAGACAGTTATAATGCAACTTTTGGAAAAAGGGGGAATGTAAACAGAAAATTATTTTCTACAAAAGTCTCTGATGAACTCTCTCATCTGCCCAAACTGTGGAGAAAGTATGAGGGAGAAAAGGAACTGGAGACTGCCATGTGTATTAACACTTATCTTTATGTATAAACTTGCCCATACTTTCAGAAGTGATGATAAGCTTATTCCTACAGGAGTGAAATTAGAACTACGAGTAAAGTTCTAATTCTTTTGCTGGACATAACACAGAAAAAGCAAGCTTCCGTCCTGCTAACCAGATGATACTGGGGTGTTTAAAACAATCGTGAGATGGAAAGGACTTGGCAATTAGTTCAAAAACCTTCTCCATTTAAAAATATATCTTATTTTTTAGATAGCCCAGGAAGATAACTGGATGTGAGAAAACCTTGAAATACAATTTCTCATGCAGATAATTTTTAAATTATATATATATATGTGTGTGTGTGTGTATAAACAAATAATCAGGAATCATTTATATTTGGTCACTTATTTTCCCAGTGACTTACAATACAATACAGACCTGACCTGCATCCCCTCCTGAGCCAAAGACATTGCCTTGTAAAGAGAGGACCATAACCATAGAGTTTAGACAGAGATCTGCCTGCCTGCTGCTCTATGAACTTCCCATGTATCGTATTCAGGAATATGAGTGCAGCACCGTTCTAAGCCCTCTTTACTGATAATTTAATGCTGCCTCTAAATTTAATGCCTATTGCCTTTGCACCAGAAAGTGGTTCTTACTGATGATAATGATGATGGTCATTAGGGCCTTGGAGACTTTTAAAAGGATCCAAGGATGGATGAATAAATAAGAACCATGATGACTCACTGTGCACCCGATGCCATTAGCGGAATGCACAGCTCAGCACTGCTCCTCTTCAGCACAACGGCGCTATTTAAATGTATGTTAAATTTCTTTTTAAACAAAACGAGGATAATTTATTCAGAGAATATTATGAGATTTCAGAATGTCAGCAATCAGGCAAGCTACAGAAAGGAAATTCATTTCACCACACTGCCTTCTTTTCTCTCTAAAATTAGTCTAGTGGAGTGACAACCGGTTTCTGGCAGGCTCCGTGCTCGCTCCTCCTTCTCAAGCGAGCAGGACTTGTTCGTTGCCACATTTTCATTGATTTCTTTGTTTTATGTTGGAAATCTGCTAAAGAATGTCCAGTTGGATTTCCTTCTAATATCGCTCTAGGTTTAAATAGGTGAAAACAGCGTGCTGAATTTCAGAGTACTACATTAGTTAAATTAATATAGATCAATAATTATATACTTCATTTTCATGCTCATAAAATGTGAATGTATAAACTTTGCTCTTGACTACTGGCATACAGGTATAAAGAAATATGCCCACGATTATTTTCACAATAGACATGCAGTGTTCCCCTGGAGCGGAAGTTGCTATAAGATGGTGTAATATAAGTTCTCACGGTGCATTCAGTTTCTCAAAGGATTCGACTGTGGTTGTAAGGATAGTGTCTGTTTTTCCCAATATGAGATGATTTCAGAGCACCGGGTAGGTAAGGATGTGCATGCTAAACAGCCATTTCATCTTTCCCCCCTACACCCCTTCCCTTTCTTTGCTGCTTGCAGACAGTGGGGTATTGAAAGGGTCATTGAGCCAGAACACACACACACAAAGAATTCTGTACCTAACTGTCTGTGGAGGAGCCAGATGACGAGACACCTGTCATTTGTTCTCTTTCGCAAACATCAAGGAAACATCTCCCACTGCATCTGCAAGACACACTTGTTGCTATGCCATTTAGTCTTCAGAGGAGCCATCGCCGAGGGACGCAAAGAATACAAAAACTGTCTTGCATTAGGAAGAGTGGGCATGTTGAAATTTATATTTAGAGAAAAGTGAATGGGTAGTTATTCACAATAGAAATACCAAGTCAAAGAAATAATGCATTTTACAAGCTAACTTTTACAAAAGTACAAGTCAATTTGAAAATATTGGCTTTGGATACACCTATAGTAAGGCCTGAGCTGCAGCTCTCTGAAATCACTGCGAGTCTTCACATGTGATTTAGGATAATCTGATAAACTGAAATGAGCCATGAGCACAATTTACACGAGGCTCTCCAATGACAACCAAAACGTTTGTTGAGACAAAGGGAACTCTACTCTACCAATCATATTGGAAATTGACTCATGAGTCAGCGAAAATGTTCAGTTCTTAAGCCCGTTTGGCCTTTGGTTTAAATCCCTTGTTTAAGAAGCCACTGGGAAGATTGTGAAGGACATGGTGATGTATTTTTGTCCTTTATGAGGATGAGAGAGATGACTCCTTGGAGTCAGGGGTAACTCACAACCGCCTTCCTATCTCTGCCCACACACCACAATTTTGAGGTTAAAGGGGTGCGTGATGCCATGCCTGGCTTTTTAGATAGGTACCTGGATCTGAACTCAGGCCCTAATGTTCGAACACAGCAAGCACTCTTAGCCACTTGGCTATCTCCTCAAGTCAAGAAAACTACTTCATTGTATAAATGTAACTTAAGTCCATGTAGGCAAACTCAGCTTATAAGTACTAGATAATAGGTGCCCGTGTATTTTACCCAGTTGTGATGGATCCCTCAAAATCTAGACCAGGCTTGTAGGAAGATTGAGATAACTATAGCTCAAATGGCTGATAACTCAACTTTGTTGTGAATTTCCTCCAAATGTGTCTCCTTACTTTGGGAGGTATCTTTTCTATGCTTCATTGGCCAGGACTGGAAATACGAGTCCGGTCTTTCTTCTGTCTTCTTTAACTCCTTTCCTTCTTCTGCTATTCCAAACAGCCAAGGAAATCTTGCAAAAATATGCCCAATTCCTTACATCCCTTTACATTTGCCTTGGTTTAGACCGCCGCTATTGATACACTGCTTGGATTTCTGTGAAGCTTCCTGACTTGGTCTGCTCGGCCCCACCCATCCCCCATTGCTTGTCACATCGCATCCTCGGTCATCCTTTCCTAAAGCACATCTACATTGTTCATTACTTAAGCTCTTACGGCCTTAAAATTTCTCAATAGATTTCATCAAATTTCAAACTTAACATGGCTTCCAAAGACTTTTAATGTGTGGCTACTGGTTACTTCAAACAACTACATACTCACCCTTTACTTAATTGCTGCAGCTGAATTCTTTGTTCTTTCTAACCCTGGCTTGTGAGCTTTTGTTAACTTAAAATTGAAGGCTGCACCAGTTTTTCTAACCATGCCAACTTAATAAGTCAGAAGTGTATTTGCTTTATTTATTGGTCTTTTGTGGGTATCCCAGAGTCTCCTAAATGTACCTATCACATCCGTTTAGCATCCACCAGATTTTGGAGAGGTGTCATATCTGCTGTATGCCTGATACTAATTTAAGTAGTTAGTCTATGTAATTGAACAAAATCAAAAGCCCTTACCCTCATGAATATTGCTTCCTTTTCATATTTATCTTTCTGTTGTACCAGGTCTCGTCCTTCCTTAATGAAAGTAGAAGTTCTCCTGGCATCATTGTGTTTTGTTTGAAATGATATTCAGGTAATACCCAGTCATTGAAAGAATGAGTGAATTGAGCCAATGAAAAGTGAGGAAATAGGATGATATATTTTTTTATTGAAGATCATTAAAATTCTTTTGAGGTTATGGGAATACTTTTTAGAATAAGGAAACATGGATGTCTGGAGGGATGGGCCAGTTGTTGATAGTGTGTCCTGCTCTTGCAGAAGACCCAAATTTGGTTCACAGCATCCATACAGGCATCTCACAAAGACCTCTAAATCCAGCTCCAGGGGATCTGCTACCCTCTTAAGGATGCTGTGGACACCTGTATGCATGCTTGTTCATATCCCTTCACATATACATATAATTAAAAGCAAAATAAGTCTCTGTAAAAACAAAACAATAAATATTTTTGTATTATTCTGGAATTTGAATTTATATTATCTAGGAATCATAATTTCTTGTAACTGTTCTTCGCCTAAACGCACTTTTTCGAAATAGTAAGCTCTTTAGTTTTCAGGTGTATCTGACTATTTTATGACCACCAGAGTCTAGAGAGGAAATCAGTCAGTGTCGAAGAATAGAAACAACACATGGCTTTCTGAAATAGAAAAAAAAACCCAAGAATTTGAATGCCAGGAATAGACACATACTTCTATGAACCTAAGTGACGAGAGAAAGAGAGAGAGTTGTCAAATTTAACATGACCATACTAAAATTTCTAAGATGTTCTTCAACATGGATAAAAATAATTTTCAAGTCAAAAGAAGGATTTTTAATATTTTCAAAACCCCTCTTTCCTCTAAGAAAGAACTCAAGAAACTTTCAGCTTTGAAAAAGGATATGTCAAGTGGACTTGAAAATCTAGCAACTAAAAACTTTTAAGGTAAGTTCAGTGGGGGAAGCGTCAAGGTAATATGTATGGGAGGGATTTCTAAAATTCGGTGTGACCCCACAATTTCTCTACAAACAAGAATAATTAGAGTGTGCTTTAAAATGGACCTTGGGATGCCTAATTTCCACCTGCCTTCTACACATGTGATTGTGTGTTTACCCAGGTTTATAATTTTCAGTCTCCTTGGAGCTTCATCCTTACACACCCACACCATTCTTTTGCAAAGCCCTGTTGATTATTTCATTTCTGGAGAGATCACACGTCTCCTGGATCCTGGTGACTTATGCTTTCCTCTACCCTGTGAGTGTGGGTAATAGCCTTTTTGTATGCCAATTTGCTTACACTGCAGTCCATGCTGGTAATACTGTACACTGCCTGACCTCTGAATGGAAAAATAATAACAAGTTAAAACAGTCGTTTTTACCTGGAGTCGATAAGGCCATAACACTCACCCCGTTTTCAATTCACAGGCTCAATTTTCATCCACTCACGCTCGACTCCGAGAGGAAGGAATAATGACAGGCTACAGGCACTTTATTTCAAAATTCACTCACAAAGTTATTGACAAGCATTTTTCACAGGAACAGCTCTTCTCTCTGACCCTTGTGGGCTGTTTACATGAAAAATGCTCTTCCTTGTAGATTAATGAGAGTGGAGCCTAATTCCATACCAAACATGTGGCAATTGCTTTAGTGGCTCTGTTTTTGATATGGGAACAAAAATAGGGATAATTTGCCTCAAATTGCAGTCACTTCAGTCATAATAAAATCTCAGAGAGTACTGTTTGCTTTCAACTTTCATTAGGTAAGCTGGGCTGTTATTAAGGCACCAACACATAAATGTTATATTAGCACTTAACAGAAGCATGGCTGTCTCCTCTTGGAGATAAATTCCACCCTTGTCAATATAATTCTGCCCTGCATGCAGGAAATGAGTTTGAAAAGAAGAAATAGTGAAGCTTTGAAGTGGAAGAAAAGAAATGCCTGTTCATCCAAGCCTAAAGGGCATCTTGTTAGCCAAGGTTCTAGGGTTCTGTTGAGGCTATCAACCCAAGAGAAACTCTGTTAGTTCAAGTCAAACATTGAGACAAACTGTCCCGTTGGCTGAGATTGCTTTCGCAGTAAAGTTTATATTTTTGTACATCTCCAGAAACTATGCAGAAAAAATGCTAGGTCTAAGATAGAGTTCACTCATAGAGCAGATGATAATTATTCTGTGTGAATCGCTGTGCCTACAGGTACCCACAAAATTTAGTTGTAGTCTGATAATGGGCCTCTAAAAATATAAGGCATTTTATAGGTTCACGGAGGAGCTGTTCGAAACAGACATGTGGTTATCTTTACCCTCCTCCCTTTATTCTTCACTCTGAAAACTTAATATCTTTCACTATTGGGATACAAACCATTATCATGCTTTGGAAGATGAAACATTTAGTCAAAAGTGTGGAAAAGGAAGGGAGAAGATAAGGTTGGCCATGGCTTGCCCTGACTTTGTCATCTGATGTCTTTTTTCTGGCTTTTTAACTGATAATTCTTTTGTTCGTTCTGTTTCTTAGCATGCTTAGCTGCACAAAATAGTTTGTTTTAACCCCTGAATTCATACTGCAGTAACTTCAGGAAGCAAGTGGAATATTCACACGAATAATGCCCTTCTGTGTTTCTAATACACGATTAGAAACAACAGAGATTGGTGCCTAGTTCTAGCTAAAGGTTTTAATGAACGATTTCCTAGATTATCATTTCATTCATAGAATCGCATGCATATATATTTTGTCAGTTATGGTTGTTATCAAATGTCAGTGGAAACTCTCTGTCATTCATCTTTGCCCAGAAAGATTGTCCATTTCTATCCACCCTTCCTTATGTCTCTTGCAGTTTGATAATTCTCAGAGTGGCCTGTACTTGCTAACAGTGGCCAGACTTTGAGAAAAAGGAGGTAAGCCAGGACTTTAGAATCATAGATTAGCAATGGTTCAGTGTTAGCAATGGGTCAGGGTAAACCAAACCTGTAACCGAATAAAAAAGTTATTTACATTTGAAAACCACATTAAACTAATTTTCAATGTATAACTAATTCTTTACAAAAAGTGACTTTGATGATAACATGAAAATTTCTTTATTATATAAGAAAATTTTGATTAGTTCCCAAAACTAGGAAGTTATTTTTATAATATCAGTGATTGGGTCCTGGTGCGGCAATACACATCTTTAATCCAAATACTCAGGTAGCAGAGGAAAGTGAATCTCTGTGTCTATGAGGCCAGCCTGGGCTACATACTGAGTTCCATGCCAGTAGGTGAAAGCTTGTCTCAGAGCAAACAAAATCCCAAACAAGTGATTAAAAATCAGTTTATGGTTAGAATATATCATTTAAATAACACAATTACTAAAGCATAAACTCTACCCTAACAAAGAATATATCTGACATAGTTTGAATCCCTGATAATTTAGCACAGGCTTGCTTTCTGATGGTTATTCAATACAAGTTTTACGCTAACGTTTTTCTTCAGAATAATTTACCTCAAATTTTCAAATATTCATTCAGTTTATTCCCCTAAATTCAAATTTAGAAATCTATGCTAGGAAAATGATTGTAAATATTCACACAGAAAATAACTAGAAACATAGAAAATATTTATCCCAGATAACAGAAATATTAAAATTTATTATTATATTACATAATGAAATAGTGGTAAAAATATGTATCAACATGTTTAATTGTCATTGACATTGAGTAGAGATAGTTTTTGTTTCTCTAGATCATAATAGATTTTCCAAATTTATGTTATGAGTAATATTATAATAATTAGAAAAACATTACTGCCAAATATATTAACAATTTAATAAAGTAATGAATTAAAATGGTAAAACTGAGAAAAACTTAAATAAATTGTTAAATGGCTAGTGCTTAATTTATAATAAAAATATTATCTCAAGGCCTTTTATCTTTGGTTGCCTTTTTAAAAAAAGACATGATTTAGAACACACAGGCAGGAATGGGCACATCTATGTCCGTGCGTCCAATGCCCTTTACAGTACTTCCTTGGTCAGATAACAAATTTGCCTTCTACCCTGAAAGAGCCATATCTTATCCTTTTAAATCAATTACAGATATCAATTTAATAAAAACTTAATGTGTACCACTCATGCCTGCAGTGAAATAGGGATTGCATGTAATGTTTAAAGTTCTGTTCGTCTATACATGTTCCCTTTGAGAAAGCATTATGAAATGAAAATGCGCACTTGAGTGAAGTTCTCTTGTCATGTCTAGAAGACACTCTCCTGGAAAAGGCTTTCCCAATCTTCCCATGCCTCCTTTTGTCATTTCTCCTGAACCTGATAAATCGCGGTTGCATTTTAGAATCGGAGCTGAGACTCCTACAGTTTCCCTCATTTGGATCGGTTGTGTATCTCTGTATCAGTCTCAGCTGCCACAGAAAGATATTTCTTTGAGGAGGGGGTGAGAGCTACAGTTATTTGTGATTATTAGTATTTGGAATATAGCTAGAAATTATATGTGTTTAGAAAAATGGAAATAGTAGGTTTTCCTCTAGGGTCTATGATGCCATAGGATCCTTCCAGCCATAGGGGGCTAGTTGCCAGGCATGAGTTCCCTTCTGCTCAGTAGGCCTTCAGTCCAAAGAGACAACTGTTGGCTACTCCTATGATACAAGTGTCACTAGAGCACCAATGGGGCTCTCTTGCTGATTGGTCGTTGTCATTTGGAGGCCTTACAGATGGCTAGGACTACTGATTTATTTATTCTGTCGGCAGCCTGCACAGTGTCTTCAGATACTACAAGAGCGAGCCCTTAGGGGGAGGCTTGCTGGTGAGGTCTAGCTCAGTTCCTCAAGTCCTATGTTCAAAGTGTGGCATGTCTTCAGAAATAGAATCTTACATTCAAGTTCTGGGTGGCCGCTAAGGACAACAGCAAAGGCCTATATTGTTTTAGGTGTCTCTGGACCCTTCTCACCAACAACGCGAAGGGAGACTGCTGATACCTAGTACTGGAGATCTTGCTAGTCTATTGGGTAAAATTATCACCCCATGTAGCATAAATCCATTCAACTCCCGCGTTACACACATAGATAATGTGTATTTTTAAGCAAACTTTAAAAATTATATTTCTCTGTGGGGTTTTTAAACGCCTGTGTTATTTCCCACTCTACTTCCCTCTACATTATCACCCATCTTGTTCCTTAGTTTAAGGTCAACAATATGCTTAAACATGAATAATGTCAACATCAGTTGCCATGACAACACAGAAGTGGAAATTTTCACAAAGTCTCATGCCTAGGTGAAGAGCTATAGACAATCTGGGACTGCTGAGAGAAAGAGAATCAGTTTTCATTCAGAACAAGACAGATCCAATCCCAAATGGTCAGTCTAAACACATGGTATATATGAATAACACTAAATGAACTCATTAGATTGATGTAAGCATAGACAGACTATCTATCATCTATCTATCTATCTATCTATCTATCTATCTATCTATCTATCTATCTATCTATCTATCTATCTCATATACTTTCTGTCTGTATAGAAAGACAGACAGACATACTCAACAATAATAAAAGAAGAGTTATTAATTTCAAAGGGAGCAGTGAGACATAGGAGGAGGTAGAAGCAGAAGAGAATGGAATGAAAATTATATAAATACAACTCATGTATGAAATTCTCAAAAATAAGACACACACACACACACACACACACACATGAGTGAGTGAGTGAGTGTACTTGCAGATTCACCTGGTTGTGTTTTCTCCTTAACTATTAAAGCCCCAACCTGATGACTTAGAGTTGAATACTGGCTCCACCACACCCTGGCTGTATGATCCTAGGATAGTCACTGAAGTTGATTTCTTTGTCTGTAACCTAAGGATAGCATAATTCCCTTCTCAACATTGTTCAATGGCGACGTAAGTTTTTCTGAGCTGTCTGGATGATCAGCTTTTGTTTAGGTACTGTCACGTGTACTTACATTCCTGGGGTTCTTAAACATTATTAAATGGTGTTCTACTTGACTGATCTCTGAGAATCTCAGCAAAAACGTCATCTTTCTTGGTTATGGTGCTAATCTGGCACCAGCACAGACAAATGTGGGCAATAACTGTTAATACTTACTGTAGTCGATATTAGTATCCTCACAGTCATCTGGCATTCAAAATAGATTTCTGTTTTAAGGATTAACTTCTCACTAGAAGTAATTTTAAATAAAATTACATTCAGATTCCCTAACAAATTTAATAAATTGAGGTAATGACTTAAGATGGAAAAATGATTTTGCAGAGGAATGACATATCACTTTAATCCTCTCACATAGGTGAGAAGGAAACGTACACATTCTTAACAGATAAATTATGCTCTGTGTCAAGCAGAGGCCAAACAACATCACACACTATGCAAAAGATTTTAAAATATTCAACAAAATGATGCAGAAATGTGTCATTTTATACTATGGTATAACTCTACCAACCAGAAAATAAGTTGGATCAACAGAGTCATTATTTATTTGGGAAAGAGATGTGCCATCTAGGTTGCATTTTTAATTTGCAATTAAATTATTAACTTGCAAGGTAGTAATTTGCAATCTATCAATTGCAATCTAAAGTAGCAAATGTAAGATATTTTGCTTAATGATATTTATTAGTAAACATAAATATTATTATTAAATAGTTACTATTGAAATACATTTGTGTCTATATCCAAAATAATTATATCATCACAAACAATCACATTGTTTATTATACTGTGTTAATTTTGTAGAGTATATATATTTTTTATTTTTTCCAAGTGTACTTCCCACTTTCTCTTCTATAAGCTTCAGTGTGGCTTTATCTTGAGGTCCTTGATCCATTTGGACTTGAGTTTTGTTCATGGTGATAGATATGGATCTATTTTTGTTCTTCTACATGTTAATATCCAGTTATGCCGGCACCATTTGTTTAATATGCTTTCTTTTTTCCATTTGATATTTTTTTGCTTCTTTGTCAAAAATCAGGTGTTCGAAGAAATGTGGATTAATATCCGGGTCTTTGATTTGGTTCCATGGGTCCTCCTGTCTATTTTTAGGTCAATATCAGGCTGGTTTCAGTACTGTAGCTCTGTAGTAGAGTTTGAAGTCAGGGATTGTGATGCCTCCAGAAGTTCTTTTATTGTACAGGATTATTTTGACTAACCTTGGTTGTTTGCTTTTCCATATGAAGTTGAGTACTGTTCTTTTGAGGTCTGAGAAGAATTTTGCTGGGATTTTGATGAGCATTGCATTGAATCTGTAGATTGCTTTTGGTAAGATTGCCACTTTTACTATGTAAATTCTACCTACCCAAGAGCATGGGAGATCTTTCCACTTTCTGGTGTCTTCTTCAGTTTCTTTGTTTAAAGATTTAAAGTTCTTGTCATACAAGCCTTCCACTTGTTTGGTTAGAGTTACTCAGATATTTTATGCTATTTGTTGCTATTGTGAAGCATGATGTTTCTCTGATTTCTTTCTCAGCCCATTTACCATCTGTGTACAGAAGGGCTACTGATTTTTTTGAGTTAATCTTGTATCCTGCTACATTTCTGAAAGTGTTTATCAGCTGTAGTCATTCCTTGGTAGAATTTTTGGGGTCGCTTACGTAAACTATCATATCATCAGCAAATAGTGAGAGTTTGGGCTCTTCTTTTCCAATTTGTATTCATTTGGCCTCCTTTTGTTATCTTATTGCTCTAGATAGGACCTCAATAACTATATTGAATAGATATGGAAAGAGTGGACAAACATGTCTTGTTTCTGATTTCAGTGGGATCGCTGGGAGTTTCTCTCCATTTAGTTTGATGTTGGCTGTTAGCTTGCTGTATATTGCCTTTACTTTGTGTAAGTATGTTTCTTGTATCCCTGCTCTCTCCAAGACCTTTATCATGAAGGGATGTTGTATTTTGTCGAAAAGTTTTTCAGCATTTAATGAGATGATCATGTGGTTATTATTTTTTATTTTGTTTATATGGTGGATTACGTTGACAGATTTTCATATGTTGAACCATCCTTGCATTTCTGGGATGAAACCCATTTAATAATGGTGGATGATGGTTCTTGGATTTGATTTGCCAGTATTTTATTAAGTATTTTTGCATCAATGTTCATGAGTGAGATTGCTCTGTAATTCTCTTTCTTAATAATTAATATCTTTATGTGGTTTGGGTATCAGGGTAATTGTAGTCTCATAACAATAGTTTGGCAGTATTCCTTCTGTTTCTATTGTGTGGAACAGTTTGAGGAGTATTGGTATTAGTTCTTTTTTGAAAATATTGTAAAATTCTGAGCTGAATCCATCTGGTCCTGGACTTTTTTTGATTGGGAGACTTGTGATGACTGTTTATATTTCTTTAGCAGTTATAGACATATTTAATTTGTTTATATGGTCTTGATTTAATTTTGGCAAGTTATATTTATCTAGACAGTTGTCCATTTCCTTTAAGTGTTCCAATTTTGTGGAATACCAGTTTTTGAAATATGATCTGATGATTCTTTGTATTTCCTCCACATCTATTGTTATGTCCCCCTTTTCATTTCTGATTTTGTTAATTTGGATATTCTCTCTCTGCCTTTTGGTTAGTTTGGATAAAGGTTTGTGTATTTTGTTGATATTCTCAAAGAACCAACTCTTTGTCTCATTGATTCTTTGTATTGTTTTCTCTGTTTCTATTTTGTTGATTTAAGCTCTCAATTTGGTTATTTCCTGCCATCTAGTTCTCTTGGGTGAGTTTGCTTCTTTTTGTTCTAAAGTTTTCAAATGTTCTGTTAATTGACTAGTGTGAGATTTTTTCAGCTTCTTTATTTGGCATTTAGTGCTATGAATTTTCCTCTAAACACTGCTTTCATTGTGTCCCATAAATTTGAGTATGTTGTGTGGTCATTTTCATTGAGTTTTAGGAAGTCTTTAATTTCTTCTTTTATTTTTTCCTTTAACTATTGTTGTTGATTCAGGTAAGCATTGATAATTTCCATGTATTTGTGAGCTTTCTGGAATTAGTGTTGCTGATTGATTCTAGTTTTAAGCCATGGTGATCTGATAAGATACATGGGGTTATTCCATTTTTTTAATCTGTTGGGGTTTATTTTGTTACCGAGTAGGTGGTCAATTTTTTTTAATTTTTATTTATTTATTTATTAAAGATTTCTGTCTCTTCCCCACTGCCGCCTCCCCTTCCCCTCCCCCTCCCCCAATCAAGTCCCCTCCCTCGTCAGCCCAAAGATCAGTCAGGGTTCCCTGCCCTGTGGGACGTCCAAGGGCCACCCACCTCCATCCAGGTCTAGTAAGGTGAGCATCCACGAAACTGCCTAGGCTCCCACGAAACCAATAGGTACAGTAGGATCAAAAACCCATTGCCATTGTTCTTGAGGTCTCAGTAGTCCTCATTGTCCACTATGTTCAGCGAGACCGGTTTTAACCCGGTCTGAAAAAAGCCTAGGTGGTCAATTTTTGAGAAGGTCTCATGAGATGCTGAGAAGAAGGTATATTCTTTTATGTTTGGATGGAATATTCTACAGATGTCTGTCAAGTCTATTTGAGTCATATATATTCTGTTAGTTCCCTTATTTCTCTGTTAATTTTTTGCCTGACTGACTTGTCCAGTGGTGAGAGTGGAGTATTGAAGTCTCCCACTATTAGTGTCCAGGGTTAATGTATGATTTAAGCTTTAGAAGTGTTCCTTTTACATATGAGGGTGCCCTTGTATTTAGGGCATAAATGTATTGTGATTTTCTCTTGATGGATTTTTCCTTTGACTAATATGAAATGTCCTTCTTAGTCTTTTTTGATTGATTTTAGTTTGAAGTCTATTTTGTTATATTTAGAATAGCTACACCAGCTTGTTTCTTAGGTCCATTGCTTGGGATTTTTTTCCCCAATCCTTTACTCTTAGGTGATATCTGTGTTTGAGTGTGAGGTGTGTTTCTTGTATTCAGCAGAAAGATGGATTCTGTTTTTGTATACAATTTGTTAGCCTGGGTCTTTTTATTGGTGAGTTGAGTTCATTTATATTAAGGGATATTAATGACTAGTGATTGCTATCTCCTGTTAATTTAGTTTTTGTTGTGGTGATGTTAATTTGTGTGTTTCCCCCTTTTTTGGGATTTGCTGTTGTGAGATCATCAGTTGTCTGTGTTTTTGTGATGTAGCCAACTTCCTTGGGTTGGAATTTTCCTTCTAGTAGTTTGTTTAGTGCTGGGTTTGTGGATAGGTATTGGTTAAATCTGGTTTTGTCATGGACTATCTTGTTTTGTCTGTCTATGCTGATTAAAAGTTTTGCTGGGTATAATAGTCTGGGCTGGCATCCATGGTCTCTTAATGTCTGAATAAGGCTTGACCAGGTCCTTCTGGCTTTTATTGTCTCCATTGAGAAGTCAGGTGTAATTCTGATAGGTCTGGCCATTTTCCTTTGCAGTTCTTAACATTCTTTCTTTATTCTGTATGTTTATTGTGTTGATTAATATTTAACTAGGGGACTTTTTTTTTTCTTTTTGATCCAATCTGTTTGGTGTTCTGTGTGCTTCTTGTATCTTCATAAGTATATCTTTTTTTAGGTTGGGAAAGTTTTCTTTTATCATTTTGTTAAATATATTTTCTGTTCTTTTGAGTTAAGCTTCTTCTATGCCTATTATTCTTTGGTTTTATCTTTTCATGGAGCCCCATATTTCCTGGATATTTTGTGTTAAGCTTTTTTTTAGATTTAATGTTTTCTTTGACTGATGAGTCTGCTTCCTCTATTGTATCTTCAGCGCTTGAGATTCCCTCTTTTCTTCTCTTGTATTCTGCTGTTTATGCTTTCATTTGTGGTTCCTGATTGTTTTCTCATAATTTCTGTTTCCATAATTCCCTTGGCTTATGTTTTCTTTATTGTCTCTATTTCAGTTTTCAAGTCTTGAGTAGTTCCTTTCATATATTTGATTGCTTTTTCTTGATTTTCTTTAAGAGATTTATTGATGTATTCCAACTTTTTGTTTGTCTTTTCTTCCATTTCTATGACGGAATTTCTCATTTCCTCCTTAAGGGCCTCAAACATTCTCCTGAAGTTGTTCTTTAGGTCATTTTCTTTTGCTTCATCTATATTTGGGTGTTCAAGTCTTGCTGTTGTAGGGTCTCTAGATTTCTCTCGTGTTGTGCTGCTCTTTATGGTGTTGTATGTTATCTTACCTTGTCTACCCATCTTTTCATCTAATTGGTGTAGTTGGGGCTGTCTGAGACTCTGGTAATCAATTTTTCAGGTGCCAGTGGATCCAAGGCCCAGATGATTGCTCCTTGTGGTGCATTCACTGCCAAGGTTTCAGTCAACCTGTTGGTCACTCCGTGTTCCTGGAGATTGCTCAGAATTCCCAAGGGTTGCTTCACTCCATGGAGTTCACTGTCTCAGGCCTGCTCTGGCTTAGGATGCTGGCTCAGACCTGTTTATGTAAATGTCCCTGGTCTGGATTTTCTCCTTGGAGGTTTCTGGCTTAGGGTTGGTCCTACAAATGTCTCTGGCTCTGATCGACAGTCTTGGAGGTCCCAGACTTCAGGTACGCTTAGATCTGCAGAGGTTCTGGCTCAGGCCTACTCCAGCAGAGGTCCCACACCCACACTGGTACGTGCAGAGGTCTCTGATTTCTGCCTACCCCCTTATAGGTCCCAGACTCATGCCTGGACCTACAGAGGTCTTTGGCTCTGGCCTACTCCCTCAGTGGTTACTCCCCTGTATGCACTCTTGTGGAGTTTGCTGTCTCAGGTCTGCTCCAGCCAAGGTCACAGTCCTGTTTCCGTCAATGTCCCTGGTCTGGATATGCTCCACTCAGGTGGAGTTCTCTGTCTCAGAACTGTTCTGGCCTAGGTCACTGATTCAGTCCTTTTTACCGTGGCATCCGCCATCCTATGCCTGCTCCTGCCCAGGTCACTGGCTCAGTTCTGACTCTGCAAATGTCCCTGGTCTGGATCTGCTCCTGTTCCAATGGAGTTCATCATTCCAGGCCTGCTCCAGTTTAGGTCCATGGCTCAGTCTTGCTCCTGTGAAGTTCACTGTCTCAGGCCTGCTCAGGCCCAGGTTGCTGGCTCAGTGGGTTTTTAAAATTTAACCTGCCATATATTTGGATTGCTTTGCCATAAGTTGTGAGTTATAGGTAAAGCTATTGATGGTCTATGATCGCTCATGTAGATTTGAAGTATCAGTAAAGATATTGTAGACCTCTTCGATTTCTTTCTTCAATGCCTTAAAGTTCTTGTCAAATAGATCTTTCACTTCCTTGGTTAGAGTTACTCCAAGATATTTTATGCTGTTTGTGGCTATCGTGAAAGGTGATGTTTCTCTGATTTCCCTCTCTGCTTCCATATCCTTAGTGTATAGGAGGGCGACTGATTTTTTGGAGTTGATCTTGTATCCTGCCACATTACTAAAGGTGTTTATCA
>NW_026067902.1:24345907-24359062 GCF_014885135.2 Alexandromys fortis | reverse complement strand
CACAGGGCAGGGAACCCTGACTGCCCCTCAGACTGGAGAGGGAGGGGGAGAGGAGTGGGGGGAGGGGGAGAGGAGAGGGAGGAGGGGGGAAAAGGGAGACGGGGAAAGAAATGGGAGGCGGGGAGGAGGCAGAAAATTTTTTTTCAATAAAAAATTATATTAAAAAAAAGATATTGTAGACCAAAACTGGACAGCTGTACTAATTTCTTTCTTGCTCTCCAGAGTATGAAACATTGAGAAATATTGCATTGGTGTAAGCTGTTTTACTTTCCTGAGTGTCAAACTATGTTCTTTCCTAGAGTAATGTGAAGGCTCAGCTGAAATATTAATACTTTTAGTTTTTATTTAAGAATGCAGTTTGTAGGCTTAGTTGTTATTGACAGATGTGATGATGATTATGGTGAAGATGATTCTGCAAAATTCAAAATGATGTTTATTCCCATCAATGGGGCCTGGCTGAATTTCTATTGACCTGTTGATTATTTCTGCCCAATTGTGATAAATAATACAACTTTGCAATTTGTCTTTTCTACTCCACAAAGCAGAAAACATGTATTAAATTAGACTAGAGAGTCTGAATGAGGAATGCCTGAACATGTAGAAAATAAAATTTAAGTAGAAGTTTCTGTCTAGATGATTACCATATATTTGGGTAATACATTTACACATTTGGCTTTATAAGTTATGGTTTTTCTTTACGATAATCCCAAAGTCTATATAGTTTAAATCATTTGTTTTGATTAGTTGATGAGGCCTATGGTATGAGAACTCAGAAATAAGAAATTCATTGGAAATCATTTCCGGGTGTAAGACAAACAAATCATGATGATTTGTTAGTCAGAGTAGCCCCAGAAGCCCCCAGAACAATAAAAGTCCTTGCCATTCTTCTTGGTTGCTCTTTGGAATATCTCAGCAAGACAGTACTACTAAGAATACCACACAGTTTTATAATAGCTTTTTATTTTTGGAATTATAATATACCATTTCCTTTTTTTTCCTATTTTACATTCTCTCTCTCTCTCTCTCTCTCTCTCTCTCTCTCTCTCTCTCTCTTTTTCTCTCTCTCTGCCCTAACTGTAAACCACATTCAGAGGGACTAGTTTGATCCCATGCTCGTACATTCCCAGTCCAGTTGGAGTTGGTGAGCTCCCGTTAGCTCAGTCACATTGTCTCAGTGGGTGAACCCCTCATGGTCTTGACTTCTTTGCTTATACTCTCTGTCCTTCCACTCTTCAATTGGACCTTGGGAGCTAAATCTTTATGTTTTACCAATAGGCAAATGCTATAGCTGCATTACCCAGAGAAAATATTTCTTTGCAATAATCTGCTACTCAAGCTACTGAGAATAAGTGACAACTGAGTGCTCAGCCCCACACAGAATACTTCTCTCACTCTCTCAAAGGCACAGAAAACATCATGCAGAGGGAGTGGAAATAATGTTAAGATCTAGATGGTAAGGAGCAGGATTGCAAAATCCTATGTTTTGGGAATGATACTGCCATTGCAATTGTGATCTGATAGTAGTTATGGTTAATAACTACCAATAGTGCAACAGAAGTTACACAGGTTCTGCTCAAAACTGGAATGGTAATCAGTCAACTGTAGATAGGAAGGGACCCACTGGATTCTAGCCCACCCACCAAACTGTTAACTACTGGTGGATTCTGAGACAAGACAATCATTGACACTTGTGCATCCATAGAAGAGTCAAAACTTTGGTTATATTCAGAGAATTAATAGACAAAACACAAAGACGTGAATGTGAACAAAGGGCTTGACAAGGAGATAGGGGATTGACAGGGATGGAAGAGAGACACAAGAGGACAGGGTTAAAAGAAACAAGAATGTATTATGCACCCGTATAAAACTGTCAAAGAACAAAGATTAATAAAAATTTTACATCCATATAAAAGAACTCCATTGATCCTTGCTTATAATAAAATACTATTGCTGGAACAACAGATTTTTGGATTTGCATACCTCCAAGACTTTGACTCTATTTAGGGGCTCACTGAGAACTTCAAAGCAGAACGTTCTTTTAAACACAGACACGCACACAGAGATACACACAGAGTCAGACAGACAGGCAGGCAGACAGATACACCAACAGACAGACACACCAGTACAGATGTGGAACGCAGAACAAAGACAATATCTTCGACAGCAACAGCCCATGTCTCAGGAGGACAGAAAACTGAGAAACGGCCTCAGCTGTGCCACCCGAGCTTATGCCCTCGAATTGATATTAAGTAACACTTCAGTCATTATAGCCTTTCATCTCTCTTGCTGATACCTTTTAATTTTTAAACAGCCCTATTTTACAAATCATAGCCTCTTTCATGTCTTCTCCCAGCTATAGAATTCATTTTGCAAGCAAAATATCTAAACAGGAAGCATCCTAAGAGTGAAACAGGTTAAAGCTCATTAGCAGCAGGGAGCAGATGTCCTAAAACTATGGCAGTTCCCCTACATTTCCCTCTCAGTGGGGACGTTGCACCAAGCTGTGAGTTAGTTGTATAGCACAATGCTTGGCTGCTATTTCAGCAATTGCACCTCTATTGCTTCAAGAGTGACACTAAGAATTCACTTTGATTTTTGATTTTTCTCTGCAACAATAACATCTACAAAGACCCTGCAGAGCTAAAATCAAAAGTTGAGCACTGACTGCCAGCTAATCAGGAGACTATTTACACACACACACACACACACACACACACTCACACGCATGTATGTATGTATCAACTGATAAGATAGTAATTATAGATTGTAAAGTCATTTCATCTTTAAAAATATTAACTTTCGACAAATAGAGACCCCAGACAGACCCTGGATAAAACCAGAAATTTCTCCACTCAGATTTGCTTGGTATGCCATGCAACGTTTAATGTTCAGTAGGATGAATGTTACATAACAGATAACAGATTACTGTGTGAGGATTATAGTAGCACACTGATTATGATATAAAATAAAAGCCAATGGGGTCTGATACTGAAGAATGCAATTTTAAATTATCAGGCTAGAACTTCATGCTTTGTGTAGTTTTAACATAGTGGTTTATTTGAAGAAATGTAGGATATTTCAACGAAACTCAGGTAAATAAAGAGGTTCATATTAACATCATCTTATTGAACTTTCCCTAGCTGTTTTAATACTTTCTTGAAACTAGAAGTACTCTACGCATGTATCAAAATATTGTTGGAGAGATTATCCTCTGCATGTATTCGCCTAGACTGGCTATCCAGGATACATTGAGAGGCCCTAACTTATTTGCAGGAGTGAATACATACCGCAGAACCAATTCAGGGGGTTGCCTACAAATCAGACTGCAACCAATATAAACAGAACAATTGGTAACTTTATCTGCTTATTCTTAAAACTCAGCGCATTACTATGCAAACTGATGTTCAATGTTTGTTGAGTCTGTAGGTTTAGGTTTTGCAATAGATTCCTTTAGCCATGTCTGATGGATAGGACACATTTGGAAGAGCGACATTAGCAGCACTCCAGGTAAACTACTCTAAAGGGATCAGAAAAAGGAAAAGAAGACTCTTAGAAGTACAAGTATGGGGAGAGTTGGGAGGTCTATTCTGAGTGTTCTTGGTTTCTAACCAAACTTCAAAATCCTCCTCAGAAAAGTAATAGGAGCCTTAAATCCTAAAGCAAAAATAAATGTTGAGACAAACCTCAAGTAGAGGTTAAATTCTTCATTAAAATTCAAATGCCAAAGTCAAAAGTGTCATTACATTAAGAAACTGACCTACAAAATGCTCACCTATATATAAGGTCATTTGACTGCTCTGAATTGTTTGACCCACAGTTCAATGTAACAAGAGGGAAAAAAAAGCTTTACAATATCTCTAAAACAGGCACTGAATGTACACTGAGCTGTAACTGGGTATCATAATGTATATCATTTAGATCATGTCTTTGAAAAGCAATATCAAATCTCCAATGTAGTCACTGACAGGTACCACTGGTAGTCAAAAGTAATCTGGGACTGATATACCCTTGAGTGCTCACTGGGTGGTAGGTCTTGTTAAGATGCCAGCACTTCACTGTTCAGTCACATGTATGAACATTTGCTCTCCCAAAGCTGTTTCCTGCAGAGATCCTGTGTCTGTAAGGATTTTCCTAATGATTTTCTACTGCAAATATGTAATATAAAGCCTCGAGTAACTCCTGATTTTCAGTCAATCTAGAACTTGAATAAGAAGAAGATAATTGAATTAAAACGAAGAAAGGTGTGCAGGTAAGCTGACTGGAACCATAACTCCAGTGTAGTGGGAAAAGTCACGTAACAAATGGTAGGGAAAGTATGCTCTCTGGTTTTCTACAGGTATGTAAAACTTCTGCCATTATGCCCACCTTTGTGAATAATTGCTCCCGGGCTTCTGTCTTCTTTCCTGAAAATCAAGAGGATGACAAGGAGAGAAGAATGACTGCAAAGTCAATGAAAGTAGCCTGGCCACCAGGGTTGAAGATATGCTCATCAAAATGCAGTTCCATCGACAGGTCAGGTCCAAGGCAGAGGCAACATCTGGGTGCTGCCAGAACTGAAGGACAGCGTTCTGGGCGTGATGTTTCCAAAGAGAAAGAGCGGAGAAATGGTTTAAATTCCTCCTGAGCCATAGCCTAGATCAATGTGTAATTAACTGTGCATGATGGCTTCAGGTGAGTCGTGCAGCAGCCTCACCTGCAGACACAAGACACAGGGCTGTTGTTCTTCAGTAAATAGAAAAGCAAAGCAGCGATACCCATTCCTAGAAGGTAGAGCTGAAGACAGGGTGAAGGTTTCATGTTGTGGCTGCTATTGAACCAATGACAATTTTCATATGAAAATTTGAACACTCAAAATACTAGGTACCAAAGAACCGTGGGATCATAAAGATACAGGACTGGACAAAAACATAAGCATTGTCTGTGAGAGCCACTGATTTTTTATAGGATGTAAAGCTTTTGCTTTGTTCGCCAGTTAAAAGCATTTCACATCTCAGTCTGCAGTTGGATAATCTACCAGGATGCCCAATAGGAACACGCCTCAGAAGCACCCAACACTTTTAAAACAGTGGTGCAGGACAACCAATACACACCTATCTCCTCTTAGAAAATCTGGGGAGGATAATATGTTAGATGCATGACCTGGATACTTTCTTTTAAGTTGCTTTGTTTGGAGCTTTGTTTAGCCTTATGGTATGTTTTCTAAGCAGTGAAATGATGGTCTTCTGGCTCAAACATGTAATCAAAAGTTGCCTTCAAATTCCTCTTTATTCAATATTTCATCATTCTCATCCTTGTCAGTTGTGTTGATTTCTGGAATTTCTATTCTGTGACTGGAGCCACAGATTATTTTTACGCTTCCATTTCTCCCATCTTTCTCATATCTATTTGCTTCTGGGAGATGAATTGCTGAACTTAGAGTAATCCAAATTAGTCGCCCATTATATTGTTGGTTTTTAAGTCTTTGGACATGTCCATTCTCTGGTTCAGTGATTAAAGATGCTTGCTGCTGAGGCTGATGATTGGAATTCAAACCCACATGATAGAGGGAGAGGACTGACTACTCTGGATTGCCCTTTGACCTTCACTCATGCATCACAAGGCAGTCATAAACACACATACACAAACGATATAACTAAATAAAAGATAATCAAGACTGAGCAAGATATTTAGGGTGGTGGACACCTGTTATCCTAGTACTCAGGAGGTGAAGGCAGGAGGAGCGCCAAAAGGCTAAGGCTAGCCTGGGCTACATAGTCCATTATATTTGACTTTCACTAGAGTCTGTAATTTGACATAGCTAAAATAAAATAAAATAAAACAAGATAAAAACATTGGACCTTCACTTCAGTTGGCTTTCCTGAGTTGTGCCAACTTTGTGAAAAAAAAAAAAGGAATTTTTTACTTAATAAAGAAAATAACAACAGTCATCCATACAAATCAAAGATGAATCGATACTATTTGATGTGTGTAACTAATACTCATTTAACAAATTCTTGCATATTAATTCAACTTTATGCCTCTTGCTTTGCAAAATTGTCATACAAAGCGATATTCCCTTATGACATTTTCATACATACTTTAGGCTGATCCCCAGCACTGTTCTCCCTCTTCTCTCTGCCTTCAGTCCCTGTTTGTACCTTTCCTTTCCGCTCTCAGCATCCTGCTCCATTTGCTTTCACAGTGCATGCACTCTATTGGTGCTCTCCATCTCTCCCTGTATTTTCTATCATTTCATTTTTCCTTCCGCATATTCGTCTAAATAGCCGTGGAAATCCTCCTTTCCCAGAAAGAGATTTAATTGTCGGGGAAAAGAAGAGGAAGTATATTCAGCAGGATGCTGGCATCGTTCTTGTTCTGTCTTTCATAGGTGGAGAAATATCAAGGTTAAAATACTACGTTAACAGTCTGACTTTAGAAATCACAGAGAGAGAATTAGCCAAGGAGTTCTTAAATGCACCTACAGAATTTGTGTCACCCCATAAATGAAGGAGATGTCTGGGAGAGCTGACTAATTAGTCAACCCTAAGCCAGCATACGGACGGTGGCACCCACTTGCCTGGGACCGTCAAAGGGGGATGAGAGATCACAGGGAAACACGTTGGGAACAGGATCAGCTACCCAAGGGCAGAAGGAAGCACGGAGAAATGGTTCGTAGAAGCTCTCAGAAAATGCTGTGCCGCAGTGCTCCTGTTTTGATGTGGAGTCTTCATCGAGAGTCTATTATAATTGACTTTTGCTCAGAGCATCTAATATGACAAGGTTCGGGTGAAGACTCTGATGCCAATCAAAGAGAAGGACCAGAGAATCTTGTTCAAAAAGACTCATTCCCTTCTCAAGACTGCTTCCCTATATACTTTTAATGCTGCCCTCTAGGATTCATTTTTATTTCCTCCCCACGTTCCGGATTGTTAGGAGAGTCCTCTTATTCATGTTGCCCAGAAACAAAAGAGCCCGCGGTTTTCTAACGCTGGCTCCTTTTAAGATGTGCTCTCTTTCCCCGGTTTTGTGCCAAAGTCAAAGGAAAGATAATAGATGAACACAAGGAGACCCGAAGCTTGGTAGAGCAGCTCCCCTTTTTCCAGAGAAAGAGGGAAAATACCCCTTTCTCATTAAAAATAAAAGCCCAGGAGCCACTAGCTGACATTGGGCCCTGGAAACCCAGATCCCTTCAACTCATCAGAGCACACAATAGCCCTGTTGTATATGAAGAAAAAGAAAATAGAGAACAGCAAAAACACACCATACCTAACAATGGGCTATTTTTTTGGATGTGATTTTTTTTCTTTAGATAAAATGCATGGTGTACATTTTGTAGAATCAAATATGACCAGTTGGCTACATTACTACTGACAGGATTACAAAATCCATTCTTTCCCATTCTGTTGAAATTATCTAAATCCAGACGTAACTAACTGTGTCCCACACATTGTATCCTGGTATCCATTTCCTCTACTGTACTTCAACCAACCACATAGCTGTCTTGAACTACTACAATATAATCATTTCACATAAGAGGAAAATGATGTTTTGAAGGATAAAATCAAACGTTTAGGTAAACTGCTAGCAACAGAGTTGAAGAAGGCGTGCAGCACATATCCAGTGGCGGTCATATTCAAGAACAAGGGTAAGGAACAGGGTAGGATGCTTGTTTGTAGCCTAAGCATATAGCTGCCTGGGATGTGTGGATCTGGATTTTTAAAGTGGCTTATAAGCAGATCTGGTAGCCAGCTGGGATTTATGAGTAAGCCTCCACATATTGCTTAAGATACTTTAAAAGTATCTTACCAGTTGGTAAAAATGCCTGGGGCATGTTGTTTTCTGATCCAGAATTCCCATGGAACAGGCACTTAAGGGTTAGTAGCTAGCTTTCTAGAACTTGCTCTGATTGACTGGTCAGCTTCTCAGAGCCACATTTCTGGGCATTGTGTGTGGCCCTTACCGGAATCTTCTTGGAGAAGCTGGTCTTGTCCTGCAGGAACTTCAGCTCCCTCAGGAATTTGATAATTTCAGGGCTTAGTGGAAGGCAGAAGACCCACCTCCAAGTGAGGGCTGACTGACAGGTCACAGGTGGGCACTGCAGCAGGGAATAGTAACATTTAGGATGATGAGGACATGAAAGAATTATGAGTCTTGATTTAAAAAAAAAAAGAGTATTCCTCAGTTAGTAGAGTAGGTTATTCAATCATGTAATGAGAGTTGCTGGCAGAAGAAAAGCTGGTGTCTAAGTGTGAGCTTGCTATTTAAGGCAAGGGAGTAAACATGGTTCTCCAAATACTCACTAGAATATTTCACCTTGTTAAATAGATCACAGAATGAAAATGATCACAAGTGACAGAAGTTGCCATACCTAATCAACCTATCTTCTTTTAAATCTCTTAAGTGTTGGCAATTTGCCAGTTTTGAGTCACTATTAATCGTTTATTTCAGTGATAAGAAAACCCTTGCTAGAGATTGTGAGCTTAATAATAAAGGGACATAAAGGCACAGGGAACCTTGAGACTGACAGAGAATCTATCCCTTTTTCTAAAGTAAGAACAAGCAAAAGCAAGAAAAAAGCTCTTCCTTCTCGAAGATTAAACCCAGCAAACTATTTGCTAAAACTCTCCCTGCTTCTGTCCACTTCCTGGCGCTATGAGAGGAAGTGGGTAGAGCAGCTGAGAGATTCTGGAAGAACTATGAAGACAAGGGTCTGAGAGAGCAATATTAGCATAAGCCTCCCAAATTTTACATAGCTGAACCCTGATATGCATAGATAGATTCTGATTCTGAAATTCAATGATGCTTTACTCTCGATGTACTTGACTAAGCTAAAAGGAAGTTTGCTGATGTCTTGATGCAAAGTCTTGATATTTTTCCATATCACCAATTAAGATACTTACGATAAATATAGCATTGTCATGGAGGTATTTGAATTTGTAGCACGTTTAAGTTAGTTGAGGCAGGGAGCTGGAGAGATACCTCAGTGGTGAAAAGCACTTGCTGTTCTTCTAGGGTATCTGAATTCAGCTCCCAGTAGCCACATTGGACCATGGCTCACAACCACCTACAACTACAGCCACAGGAGATTCCAATGCTTCTGGTTTCCCTAAGGGCACCTATGTTCCTTCCTGAGTGTGTGTGTGTGAGTGTGTGTGTGTGTGCACATGTGCACAAATGCATGCACATATGCAAATTATTAAAAAGATTTTTAAAGCCAAATAAACAATTTGGATCAAAACACATTGCACAAAACTTTGAACTAATACAAGGAAAAAAGGTCCAATTTTATCATTTTTTTTTAAACTGTTGGGAGTTTCGCATAAGGGGTTTGGATCAAATCTGCCCCCTCCCCTCCAATTCTTCCCATATTCCCACCACTTTCCCTTCCCACCTTCATGTGTTCTTTCTGAAACTCACTTAGTGCTACCAGAGTGTGCAATGGCTGTTAGGCCATCTGCTGGAATATGGGCAGCCTATCCGGGGAAGCTTCCCTGAAGAAAACTGCCCCTCCGTCGCACCATCTACCAATTGACTTTTGAGTTCAGTCCAACTACATAACAAGCAAAGTAGTTCCAGGAAGCCACATTCAGGCAAATTGGGATTTGCTTGAATGTGTATATTCAAGCAGATGCCCCCTCTTTAAATGAAACATCTCTCTGGAATTCTTGAATGACTTCTCCATTGTCTCTGTACTCAAATTTGGATCCTCTCCCCACACCAGCACCCTAATTATACCACAACCCTAGAGCCTTGTAAGTGGGACAGGTTGACCTGGGTAGAATTTTCACTTCAAAAGCCCAAACAACCACCGTCTTCTTGATTAGAGGTCTCTAAATTCTAAGGAATGACCCGGCTGTAATTCACAACAGAGTCTGCCATCTTAAATGCAATAAAATGTAAGCACAGATTCTGGTTATAGAAGGACATTTCTGTCTAGTGTGCAATGGATCATTTTAAGATTGGAACTAAGTGCTGAGCAGAGAAATCCAGGGTGAAAATGGCAGCAGCGATGTGGGATGGGGTGGGGGAGGACTTTCAAAAATAAGACCAATATTTGTTTTCATGTAGGGCTGTTCAAAAATATGCTAATCTTACCATTTTGGTTTTAGTTAATATTTACAAAAGGTCAGTTATGTAGAATTTTACATCATGTAGTGTATGTTACATGGACTTTCAGTGTACCCTTTCTTTCCCCACAGTAAAGATAATAGACTTGATTGATGCCTTATGGAGGGGGAATGATTGCTCCAAAACTGAATAGATTGTCAGTCCTTTTGTGGCGTACTTAAGAGGATGCCAGCGATTCATGTTTTCATATCTGAAGACGTGGAAATCTTGCTTTAGAATTTCTAGCTATTTTAGGATACTTCTCCTAACGTTTCAAATAAGAGAGTCTATCCTGTAGTTGGGGTATTTTGCCCTCATAGAAGTTGTTTCTTCTGAACTAGTGGGTGTTCCTGTGGGAGACATCCGCATGCTATTCTGATATAGGAAGAAGAAGGTGAAGATCTGAGGTGGCTTCTGGTTTTCCTCTCATTTCAGCCTTGTTGCCGCCATACAAGAACAGTTATTAAGTGTCTAGAAATAGCTGGCCTTCTCCTGAGCAACTGGCTTGCTTTGATCCCATGGACATTGCCAAATCTGTCTCGGAATGTTTCCCTTTTGCATAGACTACTAAACAATCTTCTGGCCAAAGCTGACAAGGACAGAGACTTCATATATGTATGGTTTACATATAATATAGGTTGGCATCGTTTATTGCAAGCCAATAAATATTTAGTGATGATGCAATATGAACCAGGTACTGTGTTTTCAATTTCACAACACAGAACTTTTTTATATTATGCACTTTTCTAAGCTATTGAACATGAATTCTAGGATCCTAATTTTTAAGGCTACAGATTGCAGCCATATTTCTCCAAACTAGAGAATTAACTTGCTTCATTTCTGGCAAGAAAGATGGTTTTCTATAAATTCCAATCACATCATATGGTTTGGTGCAAAATGAACTATCTATATGCATGAAACTAATTGCTTAATAGCCCTACTAACATATGTTTTCTGAAAACTGTACACACACACACAACAAATGTAATTGGTGAAATCCTTTGCTTCAAAGTCTTAGCAGAAAGTTGTAAGTAAATCAAGAAACTTGCATACGAAATGACTCGTTTATTCTACCCTTAGCGTGAAGAGCACGATAACACTAGTCATCTCTGAAAGCTAAGTGGCTCTTCTCTCTGGAAGCCAACTTCATTGCACGAACCGATAGAAGTGTGTTGAGCTCTTTCTAAAAGAAACAAAGGTGTATAACAGGCCCAGACAGCATTACCTGAGAAATCATGATTGGAGAAAGCTGCCCTGATGGAAAGCCACGCTTTGTGTCCTAGCTGGGTTTCTACTGCTGTGATAAACACTATGAGCAAAAGCTACTACTTCATTTTGTTCACTGTTTTGAACCCGGAGAGAGGAAATCTTAGAGGCTGGAAATTTAGGGTTTCCATTACTTTTTCTCATTGTATTGCTAACAGTCCATTGTCCAGGGAATTCAGGGCAGGAATGCAATGTAGGAACTTGAAGAAGGGGGCTGACAGGAATGTTGCTTACAGACTTGCTCCTCATGGATTGCTCACTTTGCTTTCTTGTGCAACCAGCTGCAAAGTGGCGGCTCCTGGCTCAATAGGCCACGGTCTCTCACATCAATCATCAGGCAGGAAAATGCCTTATAGACTTGCCAGCAGGCAATACGATGGGGGCCATTTCTCAGTTGAACATCCTCTTCCCAAACAATCCTAGCCTGTGCCAAGTTGACAAGAACACCAAAAACCTTTGTAGTTGAATATAGGTGATACCTCCCAGTAAATCAAGACCACTAGGGTGTGACTATAAAAATAGAAGAGGAACACTCTACTTAATTTTTGTATGTATAGTTATGTGTGTACTGATTATGCAGGCTTGTATGTGTGATGTATTCACATGTAGGTGGGTACGCCTGTGTGTACATACCTGTGTGCCTGTATTGCCTGTGTGCATTCATGAAGGCCAGACGAAGACGGCCCTAGCTCTTCACTCTCTGCCTTATTTCTTTGATCAGAGTTCATCACAGAACTTGGCATGAGGTTGATGCCCATCAAAAGCCCCAACAATTCTCCTGTCTCAGTCCTCCTAGGGCTGATGCTGTAGGTGCACATGTGACCTAGGGTTTCCCGGATCTAAACTCAGGTATGCATTTGTGTGTAGAAAGCGTTCTCGCACACTGCCCATCTCTCTAGGCTCCAAGAATATTCTTAAGTACAGAAATAACTTTAAGCATACTTTGTCTCCTTCCTAACTAAATGATGGGTCAGCATTTTTGAATGCTTTGCCTTTAAAGGTTTCTGCCTAGGAAGCTCAGCTGAATATCAAGATTAAATGTCTCATTTTTAGAATAACCACTTTCTTCCATTTCATAAAAAATTGGTGCATCCTATATCATGGAGGCAAGGGACCTCATAATAATTTGTTTATATGAAATAAGTACATTAAACAGCTTCACTAAATAAATTAGAATTCAATTTATTTCAATTACTTGGTTGAAAAACTAAATAAATGAAAAAACCAAAGGCTGTCAGAAATAAAAGGAATTTGGTTAATTTTTAAGAAAGTTCTGAAGGTGCAGTTGATTTGACTGTCATTCATTCTCCTTCCTTACTGAGAGAAAAACAGTAAGGAGTACAAGCCAAATTTCTCCGCTTCTACACCAGTTCTTTCCACTACATTGTTCTATTTTCTGTGTAAATTATAGATGGCAAGATACCAGACTCAGATGATAGAAAAGAATAGGGTTCTGGGTGCATAATCAAATTGGCTGGGGTGAAGAAACAGAAACAATCAGGAAAACAAGAATGGAGAAGAGGAGAACACATACACCTCTCCAGGAAGGTGCAGAAGTCACATAGTACAAAATAAAAATGGAGCTCCTCATGAAACACTGGAAAGTAGAAAAGCGGGTTTGCTCTCAAAAGTGATGGTCTTCAAAAAAGAGATAGTATGCACCCCCAAATGAAGAACCTATGCCCAGAGATTGAAGAAAAACACTGGAACTTTCTCTCCATCCGTTCCTCTCTTCCCTTCCCACCCTCCATATTTCCCTCCTTCCCTCCCTCCTTCCCTCCCTTTCTCCCTCCCTCCCTCCCT
>NW_026067902.1:24228706-24345860 GCF_014885135.2 Alexandromys fortis | reverse complement strand
TCCCTCCCTTCCTCCCTCCCTCCCTCCTTCCTTCCTTCCCTCCCTCCCTTTTCTCTCCCTTTCTACCCCTTTCCTCCCTTTTCCTTCCTTTCTCCTTTCATTTGAGAAACATTATCTCTAAGTGGTTGTGGAATTTTCTCTTTAAAGGAATCTGTCACTTTGAGTAGTCCTTGTCTATTGTTCAGTCAAGGTTTTATTGTCATTATTGCTTGGCTGTTTGTTTGTAATAAATTATTCAAAATCTAGTCAATTAGTCCCCTTCCCTTCTACCACTATTTCTTAGGTGCTATCTGAATTTCATATATCTCTCAGTGAGTAGTCCACTCGGTCTATTTTATTGGCACATTCTCTTTGTCGTGTCTGGTTCATAGAAATGCAAGATGTAATTTTAATATTTACTTGTCCCATTTTACTGATTTATGCATAGGATTCTGGCTGTAATAGTTCTTGACAATTTTAGTATTTGAGTGTAGAATATATTCCATGTCGAATATGACCTATTCCTTCCTTCAGTATTTAAAAACTATGTTTTGCCTTTCTGAACCATTGTACCATTTGGTTGTTTGTAGTGGTCCTAGGATTCGGTTCAAACCTTTGCGCGTGCTAAGCCGGCACTCTACCACTAAGTGACATTTCTGGTCTTGAACATTCATTTTTGAAAATAAATTCATGTTCCTAAAATAATCTCATTAGAATTTTGACTGATATCTTAAAATTATACCGAATTGTTAAGTTATACATTAATTGCCATCTTATAATTTGTCTTTCAAAAGAGTTGTTCATGACAGGTATTTATGTTCTTATATATTCTAAGAAAAGTTTTTTTTTAAATCTTCTAGATAAAGATTTTGTACAATTCTCACTTGGCACATTAACAATGATTTCAAAATTGGGTCTCTTACTATGAATTTAACTTCCTATCCCAAATCGAGAAGCTGTTCAGGAGTGTTAAATTTAAAATATATATGTTACATCCTGCTATGTTAACTTTTCTTTAGTTGCAGTGTGGTGTTTTTGTTGTTGTTGTTAAATTTTTTCATATTAGAAGGTACTCATCACAAATACACATTTATTCATTTATTTATGTTTTTGAGACACAGTAAATACACATTTATTTAATGCATAAATTTGAAATAGTTTAACAAGTCTAGGATATAAGCCCATTTTCATGCCTTCATTTTACTATTTTCTTCTAAAATCCCTAGAAATTTTGACTTAGATTGTGTCACATGACACTCTATAACTCATGCAAACGAGAACCTCCTCTTAGTGTTGATGATGCACCTTTTATGAGTTCATTGACTTACTGAATTGTTGAAGCCTCTCAGAAAAACTTAAACTGCAACACAATTGTGAGGCACTCTTGTTCCACATACTGATGGGGACTGCCTCTACTATTCACATGCAGGGCCTGTTTTGAAGCACAGGAGAAAAGTCCTCCTCAAATATAAACAAGAAATAGTGGCTGCTACATTCCCCCACAGGGCTGGGAAAAACAAGGAATGAAGTGGCCCAACCGAAGTCCCTTATAGCTACTGGGAATCCACTCAAAAGAAGGTTTCCCTTCCTTTGTAGTTCTCGGGGCAAGAAACTCTTCCATCTTTTAAAAAGCAATTGCAGAATTTATTGGAGCATTCTAACCAACCTTTCTTGCTAGAATATGTTCAACATAAATATATTTCCACTTAGGGCAGAAACCTATTAGAAAATGTATTATTTTAGCCTGTTATATTGAGCCAACTTATATTCTACTGAGGCACTGTAACCTAGCCCCAAGCTGTCACTGGGTAACTTTTAGCTATAAAATACCTTCTGAATATCATTTAGAACACAAAGACATTTATTGACTCTTTTATTATTTTTTTACAGAATCTCCAAGATAGGTGATGTCATACAGTTTGAAACAAATTTAAGTGGGTTGTGAGTTTCTGGTCACTCAGCAGCAGGTCAGATTTAATACATAAGCTCCTACAAATTATTATTATATTGTTATTGTTGTTGTGGATGTTGTGATTGTTATTATAAACACAAGAGAGAGAAATACTAACAACCAACACAGAGAAATGATTTATCTTCTCTTGGCTGTTACAGAGTCAGTGTGCTGAGAGTGCAGACAATATACCGGAGCACTTTGGTGAGAAAATGGGAAAAAAAAAAAATCACTTATGGTTCTCAAATAAAAATGATCGCTTCAGGGGAAAAAGGAATCTAGAAAAATCTCTTGTACAGGCACAGCCCTGCTAAACAATTCTTTCCTGTGTCTAATCAAAAAATATGTATAATCCCTCCTCTTTCCGCTATGGTGATAAAAAGGAAACATTAAGATTTTTTTTCTAAAATATACATATCTCTAATTTTCTCTAGATAAAGTCTGTTATGATAATCTTGTGCATTTCAAATCCATAATTAATTTGATTCAAATGTCTTATTTTCTAAAAGTCATTTTTTCACTTGATGTTCTCTTTTGCCAAAGATTTCATTAGATTCACAAATAGAACAATATAGCATCCTTAAATCAGGCAAGTTGATCTTTTCTAATCCCAACGTGAAACAATGTCTAAAAAAGCAAATCATTTCTAAGCCTTTCCAGGGTGCCACTATTCTCCATTTGACCCATGTTAAATATTCTCATTACAATTACTTGAGATGAATACAAAACCTCAATTTAATCCTGACCCTGGGGAAATGAACTCTACTGCTTAGAATGAAAGGCTCTGGTACTCCCTCATTCGAATGCAATGCTTGTTCTTCGTGTGGATCATAAGTGAACTATATTTTAATAACTCGTCATTGCACATTCAAAACAATATATAGCTATCAAATAAATGTCATAAACCTGATAATGCATAGGAAGTAAACAGAAACCTGTGTGTGTTTCAGCTCTTGCATTTATGAGTGAGCTCTGCATGGCTTGTGTCAATATTTTTTCAAAACTTAGCTTTCCTTTTGAAATGTAATTGATTATATTAAGTAATCAGTAGGAGATTACAGCCACTGAGATCTGGGGAACAGCATTTTGGTAACATGACAGCCCTCTGTTTTCATGCCAGCCTCCACTTTGTACCTTGAAAGTCCTACGTTTGTATTAATTGCCATCTTCTTGAGCAGTCTTTTGCCTGGAAATCTAACACTGTTTTTAAAAAGGAAGCTTGATTTTCATTAACATTTCTTTGAAGAAGTATAGCAATATTGTGCACTGAAGTTTTTATTTATTTTCTCTTTCATTGTTTGGAAACATCCAGAGCTTGAAAACATAGCTGCACACTTGGCAAATATCAATCTTTCCTGTACCGGATGCTTGGCCTCTGACAGGCACTTCTGCTTCTCAGACTTGGGCGTATGTGCTGCTTTAGGATGTCAAAGTTTATTTCTTTGTTCACTGGTTTGACTAACAACTTGCATCTGATCTTCAAAAATTAAGAAAGGTTTGGGAATTTTTTTCTGGTTGCATTTTGCGATATCCTTCCATTTTGTGGCAGAAAGAGGTCTCTGAAGTTGAACAGCTTGGTTACATTCGCAGAGAACGCTCAGCTCTTGTCATTACTTCCTGCTTCGTGGTTTTTGACCCTTTTGGGACTTTTGTTTCATGTGTTTCATTTTATTTCTAGTTTTGTATATGGCTTACCTCTTGCTCATCTCAAAGAACCATAAATTCCTAAAAATAAGACAACACAAGCCCTCAAATATGCTACTTCACTTAACAGTTAACTTCTGCCTCAGGAATTTCATACCATCCCAACATTTCGAAGATAAACTAAAGAAAGGTATTAAAAGCATCTCTTAGGAATTTGATAACATTTGAATAACATCAAATTTTCTTCTTTGATATTTTAAGAGCACTTCAGAGGGGCTGGGTGTCTATGAGAGACATGAAGATATTCAGTACATTTTAAAATTTTATCCCAAAAGATTCGGGCCTCAATTAAATGAAACTTCTCTAGATAAGCATTTAAACACCATAAAATATATTTATTTAAGTCTTCTAGGATGCTGCTGATTTCTTGTAGTGTGAACATAGTTTTGGAATGTCGCCAAACATTTGGGAGGCCATCGCATTGAGAATACTACGCCAGCAGTAAGCCTTCCTCAGAAGACTTCATTTCAACTTGAGAAAATGAAATGCAATTAGAACCTGAACCGTATCATTATGTCCTTAAGTCCACAATTATATTGGAACATAATTTTGGGAAATCTACTGAGCATAGAAAGTGAAGCAACAGGAAAATGTCAAGAGTCTGTTCGGCTCCCCCCTCCCCCTTCTGTCTTCCACAGGAAGTGATAATGGGGAGAAGTGTCAGGAAATCTTTGCTTCTTTCTCTTCTGGGATTCTATCCTCAACATGCTGCCTACTCCAAATACTGTTTTAGCTTTCAAGCCCCAAAGACTAGAAGAATAGCGTGGCAAGAAATCAGATAAGTAAATGCAATGCCTTTGAAAGGGGAGTGCCCATCATGTAAAACAAAACATTAACTGAAAGTGATTAGCGCTGCCTCTCACAAATTAACGTGATTAAATGAATACAAGGCAACTGAATACACTGCCTAATTTGCCAGTGCCTGCAAGTTCATATTAAAATTAAAATTCAGAAGTCAGAGTCCCCGTAATATAATTATACAATAAATATTTGGAATATATCCATTTATCAATAATGCCATCTGTCCTCTCCAATAGAAATGGACTACAGCCCATATGGCTCCCTTCCCCATTGATTACTCTGATGAATGGGGTAGCAAAACCACTCATAAAGCCATCAGACTATATGACAGTGTCATTAGAAAGATATGGAGAAAGGAAAACACAAGATGATACTTAATTTGAAATTGTCAACTCAATTTAGAAAAGTTTTAACAATCAACATTGTGATCCTAACATGAATCAGCCTGTTGAATAATAATGTGTCTGCCCTGGACTCCATTAACACTTTCAGAGAAAAATGCAGACGGGAGGAAGTCACGGAAACAGAACAATAGCTTATTATGGTGTGCTCTGGCTACTAATTATCCCTTTAAGAATACACTCAACTCTCATTTCAGATGGAGTAATTAAATTAAAAAGTTTTTTCTTTGCTTTATATAAAATTAATAAAATAATCATTTAACTTTTGATATTAAATCATTTTATAAGAAAATGAACTCCTTGTACAAAGATGCAAGTTATAAAGGGAAACTCGGCAAAATGATGGTTCTAAATCAGTTTTCTTCTTCGGTATAAGTGTGTATTCTTAAAAACAAAATGACATACTATTTCTACAGAAAATTACATTTAAAATTACCCACATTGACACTAACAAAGCAGGAAACGAAATACCACTAACTGAAATTCCCAATTTGTTGTTTGATGTGGTCATTTACAATCCATTCAGTTCTGAGGTGGGTGTGGCTGGTGTGCCTAAATTTTACCTCTACTTTCCTAGCTCTGTTAAAATGAATGGCACTTACTTTGCCTACGATCTTTACCAGGAACGTTCTGTGAATGACTTCCTTGAATTATTTTTTCTAAATTGAAATCAATATTTGTGGACAAGAGGAAAGAAACACATCACGAATAGATATGTATACTCTACATTAAAACTTAAATATAGCTTAAATAATTTTACTTTTTATATCATTTTATTTTTACTTCTAGCTTCTAGTGAATACTAAATAAAGCTATCAGCAGGTGTAGAACTGTAAATAAGCTCGGACCCAAATGTGTTAGCCACAGCAGAAGTAAATTTAAGTAAAGGATAAATCCAGGAACTCTTTTACCCCATTGGCTACAGAAAGTAACATCAGGAGCCATGTGGACAGAAGAAAGAGTCAGATATCCTGATAGTCATAAAAATGACAAGGTTCGTAGAGCATAAGAGACTACTTCTGCCCCAACTAGCAGGTGCAACACCAGCAGAGCTCACTCATGAGACACAGGGATCTCCAAGTGTGCCTTGCCAGCTCAGCACAGGCAGTGAGGCCTCATGTCCTATTTGATCCAAAGAAGCACTAATGTCTGTACTTACATGAACATATGGATTTCATAAGAAAGTTTGATTGAATCACCGATTCCTATAGGTTCTTGATGTGGGATTCCACTCTGTATGTTATGAATATGTTAATTACCATTGGTTAACAAAGAAGCTGCTTTGGCCTATGGCAGGGTAGAATATAGTTAGGTGGGAAAACTAAACTGAATGCTGGAAGAAAGAAGGCAGAGTCATGCAGATATCATGTAGCTGCCCAAAAAGAAAGAGGTAACAAATGCGAGTCTCATGGTGAAATGTTAAATAATAGAAATTTGTTAATTTAAGATGTAAGAGTTAGCTAGGAATACGCCTGAGCTGTTGACCAAACAGTGTTATAATTAATATTGTTTTGTGTGATTATTCGTTTCTGGGTAACCAGGAAACTAGAGAACAGTCTCCATTTGCAGGTTCTTTGTCTGATTATAGCTAATTTTAATTATATTATTATAATATATTTTCAGATCTGAGAGTACAAGACATTCAACTTTTCTTATGTCCTGCCTCTTCTCCTGAGTTTTTAGGCTAATGTTTGCCTACCCTGTCCCTTCCATGTCACCTTTGGCATTACTCTCTAAAGTCCACCCAGAAAGTTTGTTTCTAATAAAGGCAATTTACTTTTTAAAGAAATTTGTAGAAAACAGCTTATTTGAGATTATTTCTATTCAGGAAGCTAAGTCTGGTGGTGTAGACCTATACCCTTGGCTCCCTGGGAGACTGAGACAGGGGGATTGCTAGTTCACAGCCTAACTGGGTTACAGAATAGGTCAGCATGAGTAAACTAGTTGAGTCATTCCCTCAAAGAAAATCAAAGAATATATGTCTGGAGCTGTGGTTCAGTGCCAGAGGGGATCTGGGTTGGCTTCTCAGCAGCCTGAAAGAAAATGAACAGGTTTGATGAGGAACATATCATGTTTTCTTTTTTTTTTTTCTAGGCAGGGTCTTACTATATATAACCCTGGCTGTTCTGGACCTCACTATTTAGATTTAGATCAGGCTGGCCTTGAACTCACAGAGATCCACCTGCCTCTGCCTCCCAAGTGCTGGGATTAAACGTTTGCACCATTATGCCTGACATAACTTTCCATTTTGTAATTGTACCATTCTGCCCTAAGATCTGTGATGTCTTTCTCTTCTCTCTGTGTCCCTTCTCTCTGTGTCTCCTTCCCTCTTCCCACCCTTCTCTCTATTCCTTTCTGCCCTCTCTGCCTTCTCTCTCTCCTTTTCTCTCACTCTCTCTTCACTTCTCTATCACCTCTATACCTCCCCATGCTTCCTTCCTTCCCTCTTATCCTCCCTCTGTCACATTAATCTATATTAAGTCTTTTCTTGCTCTATATGGTGGCTCTCACTTGTTAGTCCAGAGCTTTGGTGAGGGGAGGCAAGAAAAGAACCACACTTTTGATACCAGTCTGAGCTACACAGACAAAAGAGTGTAGGGGTTGCTTTGCTAGCAGAAGAAAATTTTATTACAATTATGATGATACTATAAGTGCTTTTCCCATTGATTATCCTTTAAAAAAATACCTTTAAAAACTTTATGTGTATTGTTTTTGTCTGCATATATGTCTGTGTATCGCACTGTGAGTTAACAGATATTGTGAGCCATGATGTGGGTACTAGGAATCAAACTCTGGTCCTCTGAAATGGCAGTCAGTCTTCTTAGCTTCTGAGCCATCTCTCTAGCCCCCTCCCCATTATCTTTTAGAACTGGTTACTGTTATACATGGAACTTTTTCTAATTGTTCCTGTCTCATCTCATGGGATCACTAGGTAGTAATATCTAAATTATTTATTAGCAATATGACTTTTAAAAGAGTTATTTACTTTTATTTTACTTGTATATTTTTCCTGCTTTTGTGTAAGTGCTTCATGTGTGTGTAGTGCCTGCAGAGGCCAGAAAGGGTCCTGGATCCCCTAAACTGGAGTGACAAACTCCAGTTTGTGAGCCACTGTGTGGCTGCTGGGAACTGAACTCAGGTCCTTTGCATAAGCAGTAAGAGCTTCAAACCTTTTTCCCAGCTCCATCAATGTAAGTCAACATCAGCGACATACATTCTTTTTCTTGTCGGAATATATTCCAACCATTATTTTACTTTAGTCTTTATTAAAAAATACTTTTTCTTATAATCTAACCATATAAATAACAGGACAATTTAAATTTAATACATTTTAACAACTAGTCTGAATGCTTATGAAACAGCCAAAAGTTTCTTCCTCAAGTTTGTGTAAAATATTATGCTAAAAAACAACAGAAAGCAAGCAAACAAAACTTCCCAATCCCACAATTCTTATTGGATATTTTATAGAAGTTAAAGACATGGCCGTTTTTGAAATATCCTTGGAGAAATAAAATAAAACTTGCAAGAAAAAAAAATCAAGAAAAGCTGAAACTCTCCCCATTCCTTAAAGAGAGTTTTCAAGCATTTTCTGTTTCTAGAGAACTCTGAACTTAACTGCTTTGGAGAATCAAGATGAACTTAGTAATGAGTATGAGTTCCTAGCACGTGATTTTCAATTGCAATTGTACACAGCCACACTTAACAAGGCAGAACGTAACAGCTCAATCAAAACTTATTATGCCAGATTTAGTTAAAACCGGTGTGAACAGTACTAGAAATAACTTGGTATTTCCTGAGAAAAATCTTTTTACAAATTGCTCTTTTGTAGGCGAGAAATAACACAACATGCAAACACACACACACACACACAAACACACACTGTAGGTAACTTCTTATTTGTTAAGTTATTCTTTCAGGCCTATAGAGCGGTGGCAATGAATTTATTGTTTGCTGCGTATCAGGGTCCATGCACAATTAAAGTCTGATGCTTCTTAGCATTGTCTCTAGGATTTTAGGATTAGGGCATGAAGATCACACAGCAACTATTTGTATTCTATCAATCACAGGCTTTGTATTCCTTAAGGGTTATAGTTATAGAATGAGGGACTGTGTGACATTACGCAGCAAGATAGGTATTTCAGATATTTATTTAAAGTTGGAAATGACCTATACCTTCCATAGCAGAGGTTTGGGCCTCTAAACACACACACACACACACACACACACACACACCATATATTTCACAGTTTCCTGAAAATGCTTTCCATAATTGCACTGAAGTTATGGGACCTTTTGACAAAGCACTTGTTTCTCTTTTCTGTTGATCCAATTGTTAAATATTGCACAAAAAGGGTAAGAAGATTAATACATGCTTACAGATCTTCATTTTCATACTCTGTGATAGCAGCATGACTTTTATGTAAACATTTGAACTGTCCCGATATCAACTGGTGAGTGATGGGCACTGAAATCTCCTTTCCTTACCAGGGTGCGCAAATTCTTTAATAGCCACTTGGTTGAGCCTTCATCACAACTGAAAATTCCTCAGTATTCAAGCAACGTGAAAAGAAATCGCAGTGCCTGGAAGACAAGGCACTGAGACCATGTGACAGTCCCATATGCAACTCCAAATCTGTCCCCATAGCTGTCTGTGGGGCTCACAAAAGAATCACACATGTAGCTATTGGAAGAATATCTTAGACAATTTGGCACACAAGTTCTAAGATTAGCAGCTGAAAGGGGGAGGGAGGAAGAAAGGAACATAATAGATTAAGTGACACCCATCCACTATATTCCTAAATTGTTTGGAATGTTAAAAATATTGTTTTGATCAATCTATATATACACTCTCAATTTTAAAGAGAAATTCAAAGCAATGTTGTGGTTGAGAGAACAAATGGTTTTTAAAAAACACTACGAAATCTATGTCACTGAACAAGGGAGTCCAGCCAGCTCCCAAGTGGCATGTTAGCATGACAGAAAGCAAAGCCAGGATGCTGCGAATCAAAGAGGCATGGGTCTATTTTTACAGAGGTCTGTGTCTCCCCATCCTGTTTGCCAAGTGTAATTTTTTTTTAGACATGCTTAGCCTGTCAAAATAGGTAAGCATTTAAATGTTGTGGGCGCTGCCCGCCCAACACTTGACTGCCTCTTCCCCTTGTGAGTCCCGCAGTTCCACGTGGATCGTCCATGTTAATTACTAAACAAACAGAAGAAGCTGTCCCGCTAGTTCACTTCCCCTATTCTTGAACAGATTGTTTGAGACATAATATGAATACTAATTAATGATAAACTACCTCGGAGTGTTTTGAAATAGGGACAAAATAGCAGTTTTAGAGAAGAGCCCGGATCCATCTTGTGTAACAGCATCCACGGGTCGGCCAAAGGGTCAAGATCCAGCTCCGAGGCATGAGAGCAGAGCGGGCAGAGTTTTTGGCTCCATTTCGCTGGGAAGTTGCAATCACTTTTACTTGTTCTCTTTAGAGAACGTTGACATTCTTTCTAACCTTTTCCTGTGTTAAATCGGAAGGGTTTTAAACTAAAGCTCTTTTCGTACGCGAGTGGTGAGGGAAGTGGTCAGGATTATGTTAGGGGTCAGCTCGAAGATATGGAGGATACAGAATCTGACAATTTTTGTTCAGAATTATGTCTTTTCTCTGAGGTCGAAGGATTATAGCTAATCTAATTTGATCAGATGTTATGTGCCTAAGTTGACCAGGGATTTCTGATGCATGATTCCTGTGAAAGGTGATTTAAAAGAGAGTGGTCCTAGGTTGGAGGCTTTTCTGGGGTGTACAGGTTCTGAGTTTGATCCTCAGAAATGGAAAAAATATTCTCTTTGACTCAGTTTTGCTTTGATAAAGAGTTTGCTTAATCTCAGAGAACTGTACCAACAGAGACTCGAAGGAGGGAGACAAATTCAGAGACAGGGAAAGAGGGAAGGAGGGAGGGAGTGGCAAGAGGGAGAGAAAGAAACTGAAAATCAGAGAGAGAGGGCCATAAGGAGTTCTGGGAGAGATTCAGAGAAAGAGACCTAGAGGCCCAGAGAGATGGCGCTGCTGTCAGAAGTGACAATTACTATGGCATATGACTTAGTGGGCTGAATTTACCAAGCAAAGTGTTAGACCAGGTTTGATCTCAGCAGCTCTGTGGGACAATATACTGTTTAAAGCGGTATTCTTAGCAGATTTGAGAGAAACATTAGCAGTACACAGGACATAGGAAAGAATTCTCATCCTATGCTTTTGTATTGCTCATACCCCAAACTTTGTGTGTGATGTTTATGCTTCTGTGATAAAACACCATAAGCAAAGATCGCTGAAGGAAGAAAGCATTTACTCTGAGCTGATGTTTCCGGGGATATGTACTCATCATGGCATGGAGGCACAGCAGCAAGCAGCAGGCAGGGCAACTAGAGCAGGAATCTGAATCCAAACATCTTCAACCTTAAAGCAGGAAGCAGAAAGCGCAAGGCTATGGGCTCTCAAAGGAGCCAGAAGAGGGCACTGAGTCCGCCAGAGGTGGAGGTGCAGGCAGTTTGTGATCTGCTGGATAGGAATGGTAGAATCCAGACTCTGGTCCTCTGGAAGAGCATTATGTGCTCTTAGTTGCTGAGCCATCTCTCCGGATCCACGTCAAAGGGTTTTCTTTCAAGGGATTTCTTCAACACTAGACTAAACTTCTCATATTCTGTTAAAACAAAATGAAAACTCTTCGTGGAGCTTGGTGGTTAATCAGAGAAGACCTACAAATTGAACTCGTGAGTTATCATCACACCAGCATATATGGTGATTGCTCAAAGGGGTTGATGACACTGGTGCTGTATTTGAGAAGCAGCATGAGGGACAGAAATGGTTCTCTGTATGTGACAACCTATGCCATTTGCTAACTAGGTAGAGACCTTGCAAAACTAATGTGTCCCTAATGAACTTAAGTATTTCAATATCTTTGAACAACCTATGATTGCCTAGGTGTCAGAGTAACATAAGATTCTTATGATGCTTTCCTGCCGTTTCAGAGTATCCAGATTGGAGAAATTGTCAGTACAAACAACCCAAACCATTTATTAGGTACAACCACTAACATTTCCTGGGTCTTTGTGATGCACCCATTCCTCTATTAGGTAACCCATGTAAACTCAACCCTCAGTGTTCTACTACTAGACTCTGCTATCTTATAAATCTTATTTATTTATTTATTTATTTTTATTATTTATTTATTAAAGATTTCTGTCTCTTCCCCACCGCCGCCTCCCATTTCCCTCCCCCTTCCCCAATCAAGTCCCCCTCCCTCATCAGCCCAAAGAGCAATCAGGGTTCCCTGCCCTGTGGGAAGTCCAAGGACCACCCACCTCCATCCAGGTCTAGTAAGGTGAGCATCCAAACTGCCTAGGCTCCCACAAAGCCAATACGTGCAGTAGGATCAAAAACCCATTGCCATTGTTCTTGAGTTCTCAGTAGTCCTCATTGTCCGCTATGTTCAGTGAGACCGGTTTTATCCTGGGCTTTTTCAGACCCAGGTCAGCTGGCCTTGGTGAGTTCCCGATAGAACATCCCCATTGTCTCAGTGTGTGGGTGCACCCCTCGCGGTCCTGAGTTCCTTGCTCGTGCTCTCTCTCCTTGTGCTCCTGATTTGGACCTTGAGATTTCAGTCCGGTGCTCCAATGTGGGTCTCTGTCTCTGTCTCCTTTCATTGCCTGATGAAGGTTAATATTCAGGAGGATGCCTATATGTTTTCTTTGGGTTCTCCCAGGAAATTTGGGATCAACCTACCCCTGGACCCAGCAATACCACTCTTGGGAATATACCCAAGAGAGGCCTTATCATACAACAAAAGTATATGCTCTACTGTGTTCATAGCAGCATTGTTTGTAATAGTCAGAACCTGGAAACAACCCAGATGCCCTTCAATTGAAGAATGGATGAAGAAAGTATGGAATATATACATATTAGAGTACTACTCAGCAGTAAAAAACAAGGACTTCTTGAAGTTTGCAGGCAAATGGATGGAAATAGAAAACACTATCCTGAGTGAGGTAAGCCAGACCCAAAAAGAGGAACATGGGATGTACTCACTCATATTTGGTTTCCAGACATAAATGAAGGGCATTGAGCCTATAACTAGTGATCTTAGAGAAGCTAAATAAGAAGGAGAACCCAAAGAAAAACATATATCTTATAAATCTTAAGCGTGAAGACTTTGGGACTTAAAGTCATCAAGTGACTTAGTGCAGTTACACAGGGAGCACCCAGCAGACCTGGGCCATGAGCACAAGGCAATATGGTGTTACAGCGGGTGCAGTCTTTACTAAATCACATTACCTTGCATTTCCCTGTTGTCTTCTCATTGTTGGTTCCGCTTGTTTGTCCCATCCCCATTCTAATCTCAGCTGTAAACATCTGCATACATTTAGTGAAGTTTCAAAATCATTTAAAATGGTTTTAACAAGACTTTAAAGAAGAACACAAATTCAGATTAGGATGGCAGATAGAGCTTGCAGTATGAAGCTAACAAGATCTGTGTCATGTGCTTTTGGCCACATTTTATTGTGAAGCTATTTTTTAAAATTTTTGTGGAAGAAGTAGTGAGCAGAGTGCTGGCTGAATTGTTTATATGCCCAGCATCCATGTAGAAGCAGCTTGTGGTTAAGCATGCCTGAAACCTCAGCATTGGGAGCGGTAGAAACATGAGGACTCCGGGGTCTCATTGTCAGCCAGTCCAGCTGCAGCAGCAAGGTCCAGGTTCCACAGGATACAACATTTAAAATAAAAAAGAAAAGCAACAGAAAACGACACCCATTATTGATCTCTGGCTTCTACAAGTGCATGTATAGAAAAGCCCACTAGCACACACATGTGCACAAACACATGCAACCTACACAGAGATATATATATTGTCACTAAAACATTCTATAAAAGTAAATTAATAAACTTAAACTAGCATACTAAGTAATGGGTTTCATTATGAAAACTTTCATACATATGTGTCACTACACTATATTCTTATGTATCTCCCCCACTATCCTCCTCCATTTCTGCACTCCTGGTCTTGTTGGTACCCTTCCTGTCCCCAAATTGCCACCTTTTTTGATTTCATGACACATGTATTCAATCACGCTCTCTTCTTTTATCCCTTTTCCAACTCCAGTAAGCCCTTTTACTCCCACATGCACACACAGAGAGATTTACTTAAATGTGCACTCTGCATACACAAGAAAATATATAGTGTTTTGCTTATTCTAAACCAGTTTGTTAATATATAAAATAATAATTATGACACTTGCATTATTTATTTCTCAAGAGGGCTGTAGGTAATGTATTTATAATACATTATACTCAAAAGATAATCTACAGATATTAACTATTAAACTGCAATGTTGAATCATCTGAATATCACATATTCCCCAAATAAAGCAAATGTTTTATCACTATAAGGATTTGTTTCTTTGCACAGTTGGTAGCTTAATTACTCAAAATCAATAATTAAAAGTATTTTTCCTACAACTCTTGTTCTATTTTAATTTTTAGTGCAATTGGCTTAGCTACACTGCTGGATTAAAACATTACTTCTTCTAAGTCTGAGAAAGTATAAATTCATAATTTAACAATAGTGAAAAAGGTTACTTCAACCAGTTCCACAGTCATAACAAATTACTATTCTATCAAAAACTGTATTTAGATGTAGCATGAACCTAGTTATGGTCATGTACTTATGTATTCAGAATTTTTTTTTTACCAAGTGCTTATGTGTGCCAGTCACCAAACTAAACTGAAGGATCCTGTGTCTACCCATGACATTCATCAGTAGAACCAAAGAACTGTGTCTTTTGATAGGCTCCCATGTTTAGCAAGGCAGAATGTCCAGTGAAGGCTCTGCGCTAACCAGGTTGCTTTCTAGTTTGATCTATAGGGACAACTTATAAAAACAATGTGTTCCAGGAAAGTATTTTCTCATTAAAAATCTAATTCATGCAATCACCAGTAGTAGCTAAATAATAATGAAAAATTAAAGGGGAAGTAATATTAAATTTCTGTAGAAGAGAACTCATAGAAAAAAGAAACACATGCTGAGAGACACTAGTTAAATGACTACCATTTATATTGGGTTTGGTGTTTCACGATCACAAAAGACTCAGGGAAGAGGTAGACATTTTACATGACTACCCTATGAGTGACTGAATTGCACCCCGTTTTGTTCTATAGCAAATATGCAATTTTCTACATCAGGCTAAGAATTCAGAAAGCACCACAGTGACCTGACTCAAATCTGCTCCTAACCATCCACTGAGGTCCAATTTACTACAGTGGCCGGGAAGCCACAGCAGGAGAGATGGTTGTTAACAAAGGTTCTTACTGGATCAACATCATCTTTAAGCAACTACTTAGAGTTTCAAATGTAAACTGCTCCTTGAACAAACGTCCCAGGACACAATTAACTCCAGGATTTCAATGGAACCTCCAGTATTTTCACAAAGAAACGATATATTTATCGAAAGAAAATGAAACACCTGTTTTCCAGGCATGATTTAAGTCAGTTATAAGCTAAATCTGTGTAATAAATGCATTGTGGTGCCCGAGTGACTGCTGCCCTTTTGGAGGGCAGAGTGCTTGACAGATGCGGTGACCTTCTGACTTGACAGTCCTATCGCCACCACTATGCTCAGTCAATGTTAATAAGCATGGTTGACAATTTGCTAATTGGCTGCCTCTGGTCAGCCGAGTGTACGTTTGACCTTAATGGGAACCTAATCAATTAGGAACTGCAAGCAATAAAGACCTCTTGCTGATTGAGTTTGACAGGAATCATCTTTTTCTAATAGGATTAATGCTACAAAGTGGCAAACTTTTGATTTAATGAATGATAATCTTCTCCTATTTATTTAACATTGTGAAACTGAAGTACAAAATAAGTGTTAGATGTGTACTTAAACTGTGTTTATAAGCTTTTAAAAGGAGAAAGGGGGTGGAGTATGGGGTACAGGGGGCATATTCTCAACATACAGTATACATGCACGAAAATGTCCTTATGTGGTACAATAACTGTATATGATGATTCTATGTAATAAAAGTGCAAAAAGTGATCAGGCAGAGGGACCACAAGACTAAAATGAGAAACTGGGGTCATTTGAATTGCATGGTAGTCAGCTGCAAGCAATTATGATTACCGATTTAAAAAGAACATAGCTTTCTAAAAACCAAAAGAAACATTAAAATTCTAGATAAAATGAAATTTAATATCACTGTTTTTAAAGTTTTTAGTTTCTCTTCTGGCAACTGCAAAGATAGAGCAGCTAACATTGTAACAATACAATGTTTCCTTGATGATTGAAAGTAAAGATTCTATTGGTAGTAATGAAGACAGGAAATGTTTCAGCCAGGGAAGATGGCTCAGTGAATGAAGTGTTCATTAGGGCAGGAAGTGTGCAGATGCCCACAAATGCTACACAAATGCTGAGCCACGGGATGCCTATAATCTCAGCTCTAGAAAACAGAAATTTTCAGAGGATCCCCTGATTCTGCCTAGCAGAGTCATGAGCTCTAGGATCAGCTAGAAACCCTAAGTATAATAAAAGCAATGGAGAAGACACCTAACCTCACCTTTTGGCCACCGTACATATGTGTACATGAGCACATATCCATGTACGTGCAAACACACACACACACACACATTGTTCACACATATGCAAGCATAAACTAAAGGTTTATTACAAGAGGAACTGCCATGTGAAGTTAAAGCAAGCTGTTCTGTATGGTGATTGATACATAACAGTGTTCTTTTATGTGCTCTGCAGTGTAGGTAAATGCTCTCTATGAAGAAATGCAATCATAATTTGTAGGCACTTCCAGAATCACTTTTTGTTTACATAGTATAATATCTGACTTAGAGAAGAAACAAGTTTATCACTCTAGGTTTAAAAAATTGCCGTTTGGACAAAGCGACTCATCTTTGAGAACCCTGCAACTCCTCTGTGTCAGACTGAACATGTGTGTATTTTACATCGGAAAGGAGACACGGTTTCTTTAAAAAACTTGAAAAGTAACAGCTGTGTATCTGCAATAACTGTTTTGTGAGGCTTTTAATACTGATAAATATGCAAATATGTCATACTATTTTTAATGCTCCATTTTCACACAGCGTGCTGACTGAAAACAGAGCAAACATTCTGTGTATTTAGACTCATAATGAGAAATATGCACTATTCAAAACTGGAATTATCACCATGTTGCAGTAAGTAATTAAAAAATATGTTTGGGAATGGTAAATAAAACAGTTCAGAATCATAGCAAGAGCACTGATGGATTCCAGAGCTGGAGGTGTTCTCGTGACACTGTTCTCCTGGTGTGTGTCATCGGGATTGTGACAAAGTCATAGAGGCTGCTCCTTGTCTGCTTCTGAGAAATCATTTACTATCCACTGCTTTGCTAGGACAATTAGGCCACTGCATCGAGATCTTTGAATCTTGAAGATAGGATCAACTGGATCTCATCATTTAGATTAGCAATTAAGGCACTTCAACAATTTGCATAGTCTTTTACAGAGTCTTGTGGGAACTCCACAGTGAAGTTAAAATTAAGCTTTATTGGTTCTTGGACCTTTCTGTGCTCTACTTTTTTATTACTGTGTTGGTAATTCTGCACTGTCAACTTGATGTCATTTAGAACAATCAGTGAAAAGGGTAAATTCTGCTAATATTTATTTTTATTTGTGTGTTTGCCACATGTATGGGAGAGCCTGGAGAGGCCGGAAGAGAGCATCAAGATGTTGTCCTGACATGGGAGTTACAGGCAGCTATGAATCATCATATGCGGGACCTGGGAACCAAAGTTGGATCCTCTGAAAGAGCAGCAATCACTCTCATCCACCAAACTATCTCTATAGGCCTTAGGAAGAGAATCTTAATGAGAAATTATCTTTATCAGGTTGGTCTGTGGGTAAGTTTAACAATCAGGACAATTCCCCATAGACTTACCCCCATAGCTCCTTGTGGGCAGCACAGTTCTCTTGGCAGGGTGTCCAGAAGAGTACAAGAGAGAGGAGAGCTGGATGAGTATTAGGCAAGTAAGTAAGGGTCCAAGTATTTATCTTCTTTTAGCTCTTGACAGCAGATAGGATGATTTAAGATTCTTCCTTGACTTCGTGAAATAACAGACTATAAACTGGAACTGTTAAACTCTATCCCCCATGTTGCTTTTGGTCAAGCTATTTTATCACAGCAACATAAATAAAACCAGGACAGTTACAGCAATGACTTTTTCCACGTGTTGGGAAGAAATTCTCTGAAGCCCCAATACCCAGAGATAACCATGTATGCATATATATGTATATGAGATAGAAAAAATATACACATACTTATATATAAGCACATGAGTAGAACTATATGTAGTATGATTTACTGCTAAAACAATGAACGTGTTTTTCATTAATGAACTAGTTCTGGAGCTGCCCTTGTCAATAAACATGCATCTATACACACCACAGCTTCCGTTGCGACATAATATCCTGAGGCACTATTAAGTTATGATTTATGATTTTTATTGTGTTCCTACCACCTCTAGTTAGACTGCATTCAAAATACTGTTGTAAGTTATACAGAGATCAAAGCCTTCGCTATCCGATTATCTTCTAAGAATACCAGTAGAATCGCAAGGTAAATGGATATGAACATCTAAATTAGGATAAATGTGGCAAAATTGTCAATTAAAAAGTTTGATCAATATGGTCTTGTTTTAAAGCTGTGCCGTCTTTCGGGGCTGATTAAAACACAGTATGTCTAAATATGGACTTATTTTCTCTACATGAGAATTACTGTACTCAGTTCCAGGACGATCTCATTAAGTTCTGCTTTGGTTTCATGCTGTTTAGTCTTTCCTTCCACAGCACTCTGGGGTATATATCAGAGATCCCTATTTTTTATATTTCCCACAACTTTCTCTTCTTGTACTTCATTTTGGATAATTTCTTTAACTCAGCATTCCTGTTTGCTGATTTCCTCTTTTAACAGTGTCTATTTCTCTGCCCAGTCTTGAAGATTGACCTCAAATTTGTGATACTCTTGGCTCAGCCTCTCAAGTATCAGGGATTACAGGCATATACCACTTTACTCAGCCATTCTTAGGATTTTTACTCTATTTCTAACTTCATCCTTTGGTTAAAATATTGGTCGCATGCCTAAAAGCACCTTTAAGATAACTTTATTACCTAATTTCTAAGATAACTTCTTTTTAAGAAGTTAAAGCATTTTTCAGGAAAATGGTTGTAATTGTTGCTATTAAACAAAGTAACTCAAACTCAGAGAGGCAAGATACCACATTTCCCCTCATTTGTGGAGTCTAGATTTTATATAAATGTATAAAATAATTTTTATACGTGAGATGAAACTACAAGGGAGGTTGCCCAGGAGAAGCAGATGGACTGACAGGAGCAAAGGAGAGAGAACGAGGAGCTTGGAAACAGTGAACAGGTTCAACGCTCACAATAGGCTTGAAGGAGAACATGTTTATGAAGCCCATCACTATTCACACCAGATACATAATACTGAAAAAAATTTTAAACTCAAAAAAGGAATTCCTGAGCTTCTAATTCTGCAGCTCTACACTTTGGCAATATCCCTATGTGTTCATTGATTGTTTTATGACTGATGGCTGCTTCCCCACGCATTCTGTCATTTTGGGGAGTGAACTAATGGCTGGCATGGTTCTCTCTGCACATTTCTTGGGAGGGAATTTATGTTTGTCTCTTCTGGGTGTTTCAGACGATCAATTTACTAATGTAGAATGACTTTAATTTGTCATCTTTCCCTCTCCAGGATCAGAGGTCCACATTTGTTGGGGGAAAGCTCATGCATTGCTGTACCCCAAAAAAATTGTTTTGTTTTGATTCTACTTGGGCCCTAAACCACGGAAGACAAGTTTCTTCTCCTTTTGTGAACATGGTGAGTTTATTTTATTAGCCCATCTTTTCATGTACAGAATGGTCCATCAAGAGTGCTGGCTTATGGAGACATCTCCACTCCTACTGTCTATTACAGTGAACTGCACAGCTTTGTTTTCTGCACTTAAGTGGCCATTCAAACTCACGACTGTCTGCAGATCTGATGTGACCATACCTCCCTGGAATGATGGACTGTACTGGCAAACAGTGAGCCAAAATAAACCCTTTCGTTCTTAAGTGGATTTTGTCATAGCACTGAGACCAATGGTATATTTTAAAGGGTACATATTTCTTTTATAGAAAGTGTTTTATAGCCAGGCGGTGGTGGCACACGCCTTTAATCCCAGCATTCGGGAGGCAGAGGCAGGCAGATCTCTGTGAGTTCGAGGCTAGCCTGGTCTACAAGAGCTAGTTCCAGGACAGGAACCAAAAGCTACGGAGAAACCCTGTCTCGAAAAATCCAAAAAAAGGTGTTTTATAATTTTATGTTGTAGAATATTTCACCTACTTCATACGGTTTCAGTAAATACAAGAGTCTAGTTTTGTGTTCCTTAGAAAAGAAATACTTGTTTAGTGTAGGTTTATTCCAAATAGTTTATGTGCCTTATATATTGTGGAATATTAGTTGAAGAACTGTTACATTTTTTTTCTTTTTAGCAGGTTTTTATTTATTTATTTATTTATTAAAGATTTCTGTCTCTTCCCCACCGCAGCCTCCCCTTTCCCTCCCCCTCCCCCAGTCAAGTCCCCCTCCCTCGTCAGCCCAAAGAGAAGAACTGTTACATTTGCTTGTGTTGTGGAACATTTGTTTAATGATGCAAAGTTGTGTTGAGTTCTTTTATGCTGCATTTGTTTAACTCTGTGAAGCTGTGTTATTTTGCCTACCTAAAACACCTGATTGATCTAATAAAGAGCTGAATGATCAATACTTAGATGGGAGAAAGGGCAGGTGGGGCTGGTGTCGGAGCCCGTGAGGGTCCAACACAGATTCCCTAACCCGGTTGGAATGGAGTCGCGAGGAATAAAACTGACACAGCTTACACGGTCATCATGGAAAAAGCCAGATCTCTCTTCAAAGATCTCTCATTTATTCTCCAAACAGCTTATATATGCTCACATTAATAAAGCGGGAACACATTAGGCTATCTCCTAGGCAACCAGGTGCATGGGCTCTGGTCACGTCTAGCAGTCAAGTAGGCCATGAATTAGCATCTCTATAAGACATCCTCCAAATTACAAAGGAAGGAAGCACCAAACATCCTGACCAGTTTCAGTCAACACCTCTCCTCGGGAGATCTACATGCTTGCTATTGTTAGGCAGAGACATCTTGTCTGCAGAGCTATGTGATCGGCTCAGACTGGGCCAATGGCTTTTGTGCCATACAGAAATATGGGCCTACAGGCTGGCAGGCAGAGAGAATAAATAGGAGAAGAAATCTGGGGAGGAAAGTTTGAGGAGCGAGAGAAGAAGGAGAGAGGACACCTGGGGCCTGCAATCCAGCCACACAGTCAGACATGGAGTAAGAAGGAAAGAATGGTATATAGAACAGAGAAAGATAAAAGCCCAGAGACAAAAGATAGTTGGACTAATCTTAGTTAAGAAAAGTGGCTAGAAACAAGCCAAGCTAAGGCAGGTATTCATAAGAAAGAAGAAGTCACTCATCTGATTACTGACTGGGGAGTTGGGTGGCAGGCCCTGCAAAGAGTAAAGAGTTAATAAAAAAGCAACAGCTAAATTTATATTTATTAAAAGATTATTGATTATTTATCTTAATTTTTAATTGAACTAGGTCCTTTTTTAATGTGTTATTCGGCAGCCATGAGATCTCATCTTTATTCTTGAAAATGAAAATAACATATGAATAAATTAAATTTTATGTAATTAGGTGATAATGATTTATTTACATTTGTAGAGTTTAATTTTTCTTCAAGACATTAATTCACTTAATATACATAGTTCTATAGTTTTGACTAAACATTCTATAGAAAATGCTCACTTGTGTGTATAACTATGATGTGGGAAAAATATCAACTCCTAAATGTCTATCTATAGTCTCTCTCTGTCTCTGTCTCTGTCTCTGTCTCTGTCTCTGTCTCTGTCTCTGTCTCTGTCTCTGTCTCTGTCTCTCTCTCGTGTGTGTGTGTGTGTGTGTGTGTGTGTGTGTGAACGTGTTCTGGAAGGTATGGGCATTTGCTTATATTGAACAGAGGTGAAGTTGACATCAGTTGTCTTCCTATATCAGTCTCTGCCTTGTTTTTTGAGACAGGACTTCGCACTGAACCTGGGGCTCTTTGATGACACTACAGCTGCCCAGCAAGGCCAGGGAGCCTCCTGTTCTTGCCTCCCAGCCTTGGAATTACAGGCAGGCACTCCCAGGCTGTAACTGAGCTATCTTCGCTGACCTTCTAAATTCATTTCTTACCCTTGCAGTTTAATAACTTAGAGATACAATTCTATTCAAGTTATTTCTAAAATTTTCTTGAAGTGAGCAGAAATTTTATTCAAGTCTTCATCACTCCTTGAGGTTATTCTGTAAATTTTTGTGAGGCCATTCATTCTGTTCCCCAGATCTCACCTTTAGCATATAAAGCAAATGCATTAATTTTTCATTGTGCTCATATACGTTTGTATTTTTAAATTTCAGAATCTTCTTGGCCTTTTATTTTTGTCTGGCTTTTCATAGTCCTGTAGCCTGGCATTTTTACAATGTTGAGTTTTTTTTCCATGTTCCTTTTAACACATTTAATTTCTTCTTGTCGTTATTATTTTCCTATAGTTTCTTTCTTTACTTTTTATTCCTTGGCTTATATTTCATCAATTATTTCATAAACTCTAAATCTCTTCCCCCTGCTGGAGCATGAGTGGCAAGCATTTCATTCCTCTCTCAAAGTATATATTAATCCAAAGCATCTTCTGCATTGGGATTCTTGTAGATTTTTGTTTTAAATATTTTTCATTGTATGAGTTTTTCATCTTCATATACCTCTGGGCATGATCTCTGTGTGTGCTTGGTATCTGAGGAGACCCAAAGAGGGTGCTGAATCCCCTGAAATCAGAGTTAGTGAGCTGCTGTGTGGGTGCTGGGAGTTATACCAGGGTCCACTGGAAGAACGGCCAATGTTCTTAACAACTGAGACATCTCTGAAGTTTTTAAATTTCATCTTTTAATTTCCTGCTTTTGGTAAAAACGAAATGCATTTGGTAGATTTTATTTTGAAACAAGGCCAGCATTTCCAAACTACCTTAGCTCCACTTTAATGTATCTATATTCCTTCTAGGTTTTCTTCCCCGATAGCTCCAATACCAGAGGGACACCTGATTTCTACTTTTGCTAATAATGCCTCCTGAACTCACCTGCCATATCACAGTATTTGTGAGAAGCTTTCTCTGGGCTTGAATCTGTTGGTCTATTTCAGAGAACCACAGTTGTTTTCCTTCCTGGTCTTCGTGGTTTTTACCCTTATGTGTGTCACTGACTTTGCTGGCTGCCGCTTGCTGCTCATGACCAAGCCAATTGTGCACACAGACTGTTCTCTGTTTCTCTTATTCACCCCTACTGAGACCAGAATGGAAATGACTGAGATTGATGGGTCTTTAAACTGGGGCTTTGCGTTAATATATTAAACAATAAAGGAAAAGTGCTCCTAAAAAGAATAATCAACATATTTTTGTTGTTTTTTCATTATCCTAATTTCTTAATCTCCAAATTGAACAAAAAATTGAGATAATATCAAACTTAGATTTGTATGTTTAACCATGAGTGTCTGTAGAAGCAAGGAAATAGTAAGAGACTATTGGGGTTAGAAGAAAGATCTTTAGCGATGGAGGATTATGAAACACATGTGGTATAAAAGAGATAAAGGGAACTATGTGGGATAGTGTTATTTTTAAAAAGCCATATGGAGACCTACTGCTCGATAAACCTACTAAAAACTATAATTTTTAAAAAAGAATTTGAATGAAGATACCTTACATGAGGATAATTGTAATTGTGTGTGTGTGTGTGTGTGTGTGTGTGTGTGTGTGTTTTTAAACTCTTTGGCCTTTACTCTTTTGGGGGGCCAGCCAACCAGTTTCCAAATAAATACACAGAGGTTTATTCTTTCTTATGAATGCCCGACCTTAGCATGGCTTGTTTCTAGCCAGCTTTGGTTAACTTAAAATATTCTGTCCACCTTTTGCCTCTGGGCTTTTACCTTTTTCTATTTTTGCAAATTTTTTCTTTTTTTCTTACTCTGTGTCTGGCTGTGTGGTTGGGTGGCTTGCTCCCAGCATCCTCCTCTCTTCCTCTTCTTGCTTACAATTTCTTTGTCCAGATTTCTCCTCCTATTTATTCTCCCTTCCTGCAATACCCTCCCATCCTTTCTCCTGCCTCACTATTGGCCATTCAGCTCTTTATTAGACCATCAGGCGTTTTAGACAGACAGAGTAACCCAGCTTCACAACATTAAACAAATACAATATAAAAGAACGCAACAATCTTTGCATCATTAAACAAATGTTCCACAACCTAAATAAATATAACATATCTTCAACTAATATTATATCACAGACATCTTCAACTAATATAATACCACAGACAATGTTCTTTCCAGAATCCAAAGGATATTAAACAAAATCCCATGGAGAGCTATGAGCTACTTTCTTTCGAGGTGTTTTCTGGGGAGCTTCTCTCTAGAGACCTCCTCACACAATACAGACTACTCCCATTTCACTTGGTTGTCACAGAATACTTGCTATCACACTCCCTACACAAGACTCAGGAAAGTTTGTGAAGAAGGAGAAAGATTGCAAGAGACAGAAGTTGAGAAGCATAGTTTCAAAACACTGTCTTCTCTACTTGCCATGGCTGATGTACTCAAGGACCCACAGCAGATGTGGTTACGTGCACAGGGCCTGCATGGACTTGAGCCCTTCAGCAGTTTATCATGCACAAGAAAGGGCTCAGGAAACCCCACTCCTCTCCAAAGGACTATTGACAAATAATGTTGGCTAGGGAAGGGGGCGTCACTTTCTTCACTGTGTTAACAATAAGTTGCCTATGCCCAGTAAATAACCTCCCGTCTTGTTCAGCCAGACAACCCTGTTAAACTCAGTGGGTCACACACAGCAAAAAAGCATGGAAGTAAGAGGGGGATTTGTTATGAACAAAAGGTTTTACTGGAAAAGGAGGGGTGATGAGACAGGCTACTACAGGATAAGAGGAATTAAAAATCATTGTATATAAGCATGGGACTGTCAGAAATAAAAATAAATTAATTTTCAAAAACCCAAACTTGTTTTTTTTTTTTTTTTTACTAAATTTGGTTAATTTCATGGAAGAAAAAAAATAAAACCCAAGTTTTGTGAAGCTTGCCTCTTTTCTCTGGTTGTCATTTTTTTTTTAAAGACTGTGCTTGTCTTTTGGAAAGCCATTTTACTTTTTAAGGTCTCAACTTGTAATGTGAACTATGGGTCCTGCACATTCCCAAGATGACATGAGGCCTTAGATCTCGTTGATGTCAATGTGTCAGAGAACCGATGGCAGATCTGTCACCCCATACCCCGCCCAGCCCATGTGCAAGGTTGAGTTACTCCCAAGTCAGTCTCTCTATTTATGACTCCAAGTTCTCTTGACTGAAAATTGGCCTTGGATCAGCGCAGAGACAGTTCATCTGCGGTGACAGGAGGAAGACACAGGGGATATTAAATGTGGGTGACAAGAATAAGTTTCCCCCTGCTGTTTCTACTATTTTAGTGAATCGGGTCATCATCACATCTGAAAGGAAAAGAAGGCATTGGACATTGTGGAGAAGGAGAAACCAGAAACTAGCCATGAAGGAAGGTCATGGGGTGAGAGACAGTAAGATTCTGAATCACACAAGGACGTTATCTAAGGTTAGCGCTCAGAAAGACAAAATGAGGCCAGTTAGGATGGCAAGGATGTTTTGTTTGCTAGCCTTGCCCTTTGCCATTTCTAGATGTCCTGACACCGAGGAGGAGTGGACAGTGAATTGGAGTTAAGTTAACTGGGGTTAGGATTTTGTTAGTGAGTGTGAAGGATGGAGGGAGAAGGGAAGATGTACATGGAGCGATCGTGGCAACATACGGTGAGTGGCTGAGTAGGAGAGAGGCTAAGAAGCATCAGGACAGGTAGACTTTAAGTCTGGGCTAGTGACTTCTCATGGCATGTTTCCTAAGAGCTTGCTTTTTCTCTGTCCGTCCTCATGGTCAACTCTTTCCTTCCTACTGCATCAAGGAAATGTCAGGCGTCAGAGTTCCCAGTTCCCCAAAGAAGGTATGCCAAGAATACTAAGCAGTTAACACGTGATATCCACTGTGATGGGCACACATTAACTGAAGAACCAAGCCGTTGCCCCTCCCCAAGACACCACAGAATCAGAGACAAGCTCAGTGCAAGCATGGCCAATGGGATACTTGTCAACTACATGCCATGGAACCTCCCCTCAAACCTATAAGAGGGATCCTCACGCTACCACATGGGTCTAAACCCTCCTCAGAGCCCCATGCCATGCTATCTTTCCAGGACATTAACTCACCAAATAAATTCCTCTGGCAGAGTCTTGCTCAGTGTTACTCTTGAACACCCAATCTGAGAACTTGAAGAAGGAGTTGTGACCATAGTCTTCATTGTGTACCATTCAAGAAATAAAAAATAAAATTAGGAGGTGACAACCAGAGTGCGATGCTTGAAAGGAGGCTGCAGGGGCTCACTGTGATTGGCTAAGACAAGAAGTAGTTTAAGAGCATAAGAGTTGATGCCTTGTTATGAAGGGGAGTTAAGGCATGGTTTTGAAAGATAATCCTGTCTACCTTAGGAGAATATTGTAATCACCAAGAATTGGCAAAGAACCTGGAGATAAAACATTCAAGGGATAAGGAAGAATAATCCAAGTCTGTGGATGAATAAAATAAGAACTTCTGTTTTTTTCTCTCTCTATCATATTTGCAAATATCAAAGAAGATTGACAGGTTTCAGCACTGGCCAAGTGTGGGAGGAGGATGGTACAACATTTTCATAAGCAGTTAGCAATATTTATCCTAACTCTCATACTTTCTCACAGAAGTTCCATGATGGAAAATTCATCCTACATAAATTGTTGAACAGAATTCCAAAGGCATTTGTTTCTAACTGGAACTGTTGGGGTTTTATTGGCTAGTGAGATGAAGGAGGGAAGAAAGGGGATACGTGGAATGCTGGAGAGATGCTTACAATACTAAAGAACATATATATATATATACATATATATGCATATATATATTGTGTGTGTATGAATAATTTCCATCTATCTATCAGTTGATAATGGATGAATTATCACACACCCACAAACATCATGCAATCATTGAAGAAATTAAAGGGGTATCACACATATTGGCATAGAGAAGTGCTCATGCTATTTTTACTAAGTCGGCAGAAATGATGTAAACATGTATGATTACCTGTTGTGAAAATTAATTTTATTAGCATTCTTTTCATCAGTTTGCACAACAAAGAGGGTAAAAATAAAAGACCTTTTGATATCAAATGTGTATAGAGAAAAAGAAATTAGTGTTGTACAGAGCAAACCATCAAGACTTGTGAGACTTATGAATACCCCGGTGCTTCATGAGCCTCCTCCCCAAGAGCAGAAACAGAGAAGGAAGAAAGCAAGAACCGACACTGAGACAGAGCTCATGTCAGGATCCTGCCCTGGCTGTGTCCACCTCTCCTGTCTGTCACCACACTCCCACCCTCACTTTTGCTCTCTTTCCTTATGCATTGCCTTTATTCCGATTTCTACCCTTGTTCATGATATTCCCTTTGTTTTTAGTGCCCTGAATCCTTGTGTTCTGGCTTCTTCTTGTCAATCAAATCTCATATTAAAAATCCTTCAGATGAACTCTGCTTTCTTAACCCCAAGTTTGTTTTTATTTTTGTTATTTTCTTAGTATGTATTGTTTTGATAAACTGTTTGCCTGTTTGATACTGCACATGCATAATTGTCTTAGGGTTTCTCTTGCTGGGAAGAGACACCATGACCACGGCAACTCTTATAAACATTTAATTTGGAATGGATTACAGTTTCAGAGCTTTTGGTGAGACATGGTGGCATGCAAGCAGACATAGTGCTAGAGAAGGATCTGAGAGTTCTACATCTTGATCTGCAGGCAACAGAAAATGAACTGGTCCACATTAGGCTTAGCCTGAGCATATATGAGACCTCAAAGACAAACCACATACTTCCTCCAACAAGGCTGCACCTCTTAATAGTGTCATTTCCTAGAGGCCAAGCATTCAATTACAAGAATCCCTGGGGGTCATACCTTTTCTACCCACCACAGCCTTCCACTGACAAAAAGCACCCACAATTTCTGTGCTATTGCCTCTCTTTAAATACAAAACATGCCAGTGGCTTATAGGTGACAGGCAGCCTGATAGATTCCTTGCTCTGTAGACAGGAAAGTCCAGATCCTTTTCCTTGGTTGGGGTATTTTCAGTACAGCATCTTTTCCTGAGTTCCTCCTTCCATGGGATGATTTCTGCTCCCTTCCCTCTCTAGTCCTGAGCATCCCTCCTGACATTTACATACAAATCTGCATCTCGGAGTCTGATTCTAAGCTTGTGCCTTCTTCATCTAGTTACAAGGACCAGCCAATTAGCAGACAAGGTCCAAATAAACAGTAGACCTAGAAGTTTCTTCTTTGCCTAATTTGAGTTAGCTCCAGAGAAAACAGACTGCACTGCAATTTTGCAGACTCTTTCTATAAAAAATTCAGTTCTGAGCTCATGAATGTTCTCTAAAATATTCAATGTTTTAGAACCTCAAAATTACAAAAACTTACTGTCATCAGATTTTAACTTTTTTAAAAAAATAGGGAATTATTTCTTAAATACTTGAATTCATAGACACCAGGTGTCCACTTACACATTATTATTTTCCTAAAGCATGTTGTACACGCTGGTGGATTTGCTTTCTGGGTCACAAGAAAATAAACTGTTTTGTGGGGTATTCAATCTAGGAACTACTGGGTATGCCTTCACAGTAGTCTGTGGTGTATTTTCTCAGTTAAGAAGCCACAAATCTTTAATTAATTAATAAAGAAATAAATTAATTAAAAAAAAGAAGCCACGAAAAAGCAGCAACTAATCGTGTGCTGAAATAGCACATGTACTTAGTGTAGCATGCAATAAAAGAGAATTAAAGAAGTGCTGGATGTCCAGTTGTTGTGTTCTTCCCCAGGGAAGGCTATTTCCCCAACTCTCAGCACTTCCTAGTTGGCTAAAGTTCTTTCTGCGGGGTTGGGACCTTGTGAGCTTTTCCTTGCCGCTTTAGCATGTTTATTAGTGTACTTCTTCAGCTTATGGTTAGACAGTTATGCAGGTAAGATTTTATGGGTGTAGCTTTTGAGATTCCTTGAAATCTCTCAACAAACTGCCTGTTCCTTTGGTTCTCAAATATCCCCACTGCCTCTTCCACAATGATCTCTGAATGTTGAGTGCAGCTTTGAAAACATATACATATGAGAAACTTTGTGCTGAATGAATAGGTTGTATTTGTGCAGTTAGGAATGTGTGTGTGTGTGTATAAAATACTAATTAAATAAAAAGGGGAAATAAATTTGGAAGGTGGAGTAACATGGAAGAATTTGGAGGGAGGAAAGGGAAGGGAGAATTATATAATTAGAATAAATGAATTATAATTTGATATATATAATTTTATAACTTAATAAATAAAAATATTGAGTAAGTACTTTCTCATTGACTATTTCAATTTTGGTTACCCAGACTACTTCTGTTCTTGATCTCGGTGTGTGTATAATGCTATACAACATATCAAATCAGCATCATGATGCTCATTGAAAAAAAAATATTTTATAATGTTAGTATCTAGGCAAATGTAAGTGGAGTCAAAGTGTCAAGTTTGACACTGTATTTTGCTGACATTTACCACACCAGAGTAGTAGAAGTGTTGGTCCTGGAATCCTGTAAAGAATTTACCATATTTTGATTATATTTTAGGAAACGTAAGTGTCATAGGTAGGTACTAATTCTACAGTAGGAACTTATCTATGACTTTGATATCCTATCTGAATCTGAAGGCCAGTGAGGTAGTGTAATTTGATGAGTTTGGTTAACTTCTTTTTTTAAAATTGATTTTATTAAGCTCTACATTTTTCTCTGCTCTTTTTTCCTGCCTCTCCCCTCCCCTTCAACCCTCTCCCATGGTCCCCATGCTCCCAATTTACTCAGGAGATCTTGTCTTTTTCTACTTCCCATGCAGATTAGATCCACGTATGTCTCTCTTAGGGTCCTCATTGTTGTCTAGGTTCTCTGGGATTGTGATTTGTAGGCTGATTTTCATTGCTTTATGTCTTAAAACCAATTATGAATTTGGTTAACATCTCATAGGAGTAGATGCTAGACTTCAATAGCATCCTCTGAAAGATATTAATTTACTTACTATCTTCAAGGTAAGGTTCAAATAATTATACACTACTTTTTATGATACCTTTGATGCGTCCTGTTGAAAATAAAACCCACCATGTATAGTTTATGGTGAACAAAATTAATGGGTAGATATTCAACTACTCACCCAAACTATATCATTTGTTAGTTGTTAAAGGATCTGAACCAGTGGTGTGGGAAGTCCTTCTGTATATTTGTTGCTTTATTGGTTAATGAATAAAGAAGTTACTTTGGCCTGTGATAAGGCAGAATAGAGCTAGGCTGGGAAAACTAAACTGAATGCTGGGAGAAGGAAGGTGTAGTCAGAGCGAAGCCATGTAGTCACCACCAGAGACAGATGTGCCATAACCTTGTTGGTAGGCCACAAGCCTCATGGTAAAATATAAGATAATGGAAATGTGTTAATTCTAAATGTAAGAGCTAGCTAGCAATATGCTTAAGCTACTGACCAAACAGTATTACATATAATATAGTTTCTGAGTGATTATTCCATGTTCTGGGCAGCCAGAAACAAACAAGCAGCCTCAAACTACAAACCAGAACATTGCAAAACTAAATGTTTAAGAGGCCGACAAAGCCTGAAGGAAATTCAGAGAAATGTGAGACATTTTAACCATTTCTTAAATTCACCATTAGATACTATTGTTCTGATAACATATAATTCTGAAGGTATTAAATATAAACCTGTAATGTTTCAAAGACAGCATGAATCATAAAGTACATGGGTCCTTGAGGTAAGACCTGAGTTAAGACACAGATATTTTCCACTTAGAAGCAATGCAACTTTGGTTCATCTGTCTGGTTAATACCTTTGTGTGTCATTTTCATGACATACAGTGCAGTAGTTTCAATAAAAAAGGTCCCTATAGGCTCATATATCAGAATGTTTGATCATTAGGGAGTGGCATTGCTTGACAATGAATAGGAGGTGTAGACTTGTTGAAGTAGGTGTGGCTTTGTTGGAGGAAGCATGTCACTAAGGGTGAGATTTAGGCTTTCAAACATTCAAGCCAGGCCCAGTGTCTCTCTCTCTGTGTGTCTGCTGCCTGCAGATGGATCTAGAACTCTAAGCAACCTCTTGAGCACCATATCCGTCTGTATGCCACCATGCTGCCCTCCACTGTGATAATGAACTAAGCCTCGGCAATTCAATTGTAAGCCAGCCCCAATGGAATGTTTTCCTTTGTATAGGAGTTGCCAAGGTCATTGTGTCTCTTCACAGCAGTAGAGCATTAACAAAGGCAGAAGTTGATTTGAGGAGTGGATTATGAGAGTGCTGCATTTCTGAGACAGGCTTGACCATATTTCTTGTTGGCAGAATGTGGATTTAAAGACGTTGAATTAGGAAAACAGTTGAATGCTTTAAGTGGGGCATAATGGGCCATACTATTAGGAGCAGAAAAGACACTGGTGCTAAGGGCAATGTAGATTATGACAGGCCAGCTCAAGAGGTTTCAGAGGAGAAGAATATTAGTAAGTGCCTTAGAGTTTATTAAAATATTTTGGTGAAGAATGTGTCTGCTTTCTGTCCTTGTCCAAAAAGTCTGTCTAGGGATAAGTTGAAGAATTAATGGCATTGGCAGAAGAGATTTCAAGACTGCCTAGTACTGACTTTGTTGTGTGGCTATTGGTGGTTACTCTTATGTAGACCTAAAAAGAAAAAGAGCAAGCTGAGCAAGGAAAAATACTAGATGTACAGGTTGAAAAGAAAGGAACACCAGGAAGAATAAGAGAGCTAAGTCCAGTGCTTAGGGTGTTTAAAAAGTTTAAAGAAAAGACTGAAGTGTTGAGCTCAGGGAAAGACTCCACTCAGATAAGCTTCCAATTTATGAAAAGGAATTTAAAAAAAGCTTACGGGAGGTGTGGTGGTACAAACCTTTAATCCCTGCACTCTTGAGTCAGAGGTAGGTCGATCTATGAGTTTGAGGCAGCCTGGTCTACAAGAGTGAGTTTGAAGTTGGCCAAGCTTAGGTGGTGAAGGAAACCATAAAAAAAAAACTGATAGAAATGTATTTGAAATAGGGGACTATGTTCCAGCCCTAGCAAGCAGAAGATCTTGGCAGCTTTGGCCACATGGTTCTGACTTTAGAATCAAGGATACAAGAAAGGGCTTGTGGAATCCCCTTCTATGGCTAAGGAAAGATGCCTAGACAAGGCATGTGTCAAGGTGTACCTGAATGGAGTCCCAAAGAGGCCATTGAGTAAAGCTCTGAAGGTGAAGATTGCCTTGGAGACTCCAAGATGTTAGCGATGTTAGCGATGCCAGAGCTGCGGAACGTTTGCCAAGGAAAGCTGAAGATTGGGTGTGAGTCCAGCCCAAAAGAGAGAAGTGTGTTTAGTCAACAAAACTGAAAGAGTTGGAGATCTGAAAAGCACTTTGACTTCAGACATGAAGATGCAGAGTTTGGAGTTTTTCCTGTTGGTTTTTGGTCTTGTTTCAGTCTAGCATTTCCTTATTATGCTCCCTTCCCTGTGTTTTGGAGTGGTAATGTATATATGTATATCCTGCGCCATTATATGTTGGAAATATGTGATCTGTTTTTTTTTTTTTTTTTGATTTTACAGGAGCTTACTGTTAAGAGATTGGCATGAGTCTCAGAAGAGCCTTTCAACTTTGGACTTTTAAACAGTGTTGAGACTGTTGTAGATTATGGGGACTTTTGATGTTGAACTGAAGGCATTTTGCATTATGGTATGGTGACAAGCCTATAGGGGACAGGGAGTGTCATGTAGTGGTTTGAATGGAAATGACCTCCATAGGCTCAAATATTTTAGTGCTTGGTAACTAGGGAGCTGTGGCACTTGAGTGAGATTAGAAGGTGTGGCTTTGTTGGAGGGATTGTGTCACTGGGGGTAGGATTTGGGGTTTTAGAAGCCTGAGGCAGGTCCAGCGAATCTCTCTGTTCCTGCTGCTTGCAGATCAGGATGTAGAACACCCTGCTCCTTCTCCCTTACCATGTCTGCCATAGCCCCCCATGATGATACTGGACTAAACCTCTGAACTGTAAACAAACTCCAATTAAATGCTTTCCTTTATCAGAGTTGCCAAGGCCATTGTGTCTCTTTGCAGCTCTATAACATTGATTAAGACACTGGCAGTTGGCTTTGAGGTTTCAAAAATTCATGCTAGGCCAAGTGTCTTCTCTCTCTCTCTTTCTCTTCCTTCCTCCCTTCCCTCTTTCTCTCTGCCACCATATCAGGGTGTAGCTCTCAACTCCTCTAGTACTATGCCTGCCTGCATGCTGCAGTGCTCCCCACCATGACGATAGTGTACTAATCCTGTGAGAGTGTAAACTCGTCCCCAATTAAAAGCTTTCCTTTTTAAGCATTGCCTTCTTCATGGTGTCTCTTCCTAGAAATAGAATAGTGTCTAAGATAATTCATAAAAATCTAATCAAGTCATTTTAAATATGTCCACGACACTGTTTAGGCATTAAGAGAATTTAAAAGATTCATGCTCCAAGATGGTTTCTAAACCAGCCGGGCAACAGTCAGATTTGTAGCAAATTGCCAGAAATCATATTTGGAAAGAAATGGTTGTTTTCAATTTCAAGAGTGGTAAAGGAATATAATGAAAGGAAGTAGACATTGTCATCATCTTTTATTGTGACATTAGGTTAGTTTTACAGGTGAAAGAAACTTTTGGTCATGTAGTAAAGACAGAAGTGAAACATTCTCTGTCCAACTCTTAAACTCATGACTTCAGCTTCAGTGCCAAAGACTTATGTCTTGAGTGATGCTGCTGTTACTGAGTTGGAAAGGGTACCCCTGAGTATGAGCTGTTACTGAGTTGGAAAGCGTACCCCTGAGTATGAGCTGTTACTGAGTTAGAAAGGGTACCCCTGAGTATGAGCTGTTACTAAGTTGGAAAGGGTACCCCTGAGTATGAGCTGTTACTGAGTTGGAAAGTGTACCCCTGAGTATGAGCTGTTCCTGAGTTGGAAAGGGTACCCCTGAGTATAAGCTGCTTGTTTCAACTTTCCTCTGTAACTTCCCTCTCATAGTTAGCCTTGCTTACAAAATGACTTTACTGGTGGTAGTTGCTTTTCTTCACTACTGTGTAACATTTTATTATGGCGTTTCAATAGCCCTCTTACTTTAATTAACTGTGAAGATGATATACCATTTACATAGCCGGTGCCCCCAAGAGCAGGATGGCTGGTGGAGTCAACTCTCAGATCTGGCCATCTAGCACTCATATCGTTTGGCCAAATTTTTTTCTATTTTCATGTTTCTCTGTCTTTATCTCCTTCGAAATGCTAGACTAGACAATGTTTCCTAAACAATGCTGCCACTTCACTCTATTTAATTTATATTATAATTATTTATAAGCTATGTTTATTTGCCTTAACAGTATATGAACTACTTCAAGACAGCAACTAATGTATTATCTTTCAAGAGACCAATAATTATTTGATGGATGATTCATAAAACTAAAATATTTTCAGTAAATGCTTGGATGTTTAATGCTCAAGAAAAACAACAGCGTTGGGTTATAAGTCAACACGGTGGCAAAGCTTGGAAAGCATAAATACTTTTAGCTTTTAAGCTCCTTGAAGAGAGAAGCTATATGCAAATGCAAATATTTTATACTCAAGTAAGGCTGGGATATACCAAATGATATTAATTAATGTTTTTGAATCAATATTAGATTGTAATAATTCATAACCAACCATTATTTTACAATGCTAAGTTACAGCTTTCTCAGAGACATTTGGTACCCTCCTCTTAGCTCCTTTCTGGAAGTCAGGAGAGTCCCTTGAATGACCTCTTTAAAAGCTAGACTTTCTCTATCACATTTTTGTGGTGAGTCTTTTTTCCTTTCTGAAAGCGAGAGAATAGCTTTCTGAATGATTGATTGGCAAGGTGTCCCCTGGACACACTGGTGCAAACGCCACGCAGCCACTGATTGATGTGCTCGCTCTTTCACGAACACATTCATTTTCTCTTTAACTCACACAATTTATTCATCCCATGATGCATTTATACATCCATTATCACTGTCTCTCAATCTTTAAGTAGGTGAAAAGATAAAAAGTTAATGCCTACATGGAAGCAAGGCAAGCCCGTCTTAAAGAAAAGAAGTGAGCACTCATACCTGCCCATATNATATTAATACACATACATCCAAATATATATTGTTTCTCCTAGAGTTTCTTTTACTCTCATTAATAACAAGTTTGAAACCTCTTTGGAATCTGAATCAAGGTAGTTTGGGATGACAGAATGAAAGTATAGAGCTATCTCGAATCAGCCATTAATCCCAAGAACATTGTAGGGGTTAGGAGACTGAAATTCTAAGTAGGGTCCTAAGAGCTTTGGAAAACTGAAGTGTTTGGAATTCGAAAGTAAAGTGTCACATTGAACTAGATGACTTTGCGGTCCCCCTCCTGCTATATAGCGCTCCATGATCTTGTACCTACTCTTGGCAGTAACATGAAGGAATCTGACACTCATGAAAAATTAAAATCCTTTGCCAGAAGGCTAGTCACAGGTCACATTATTAGTATGATTTAAATATGGACAATTTATAAAATGATTTGTCATACAGCTCATCATTCTGTAAAAGCAGAAACCGTTTTCTCATGGGAACACCACTTGGAAGCAAACACTAGTCTTATTATTTGGGGCTTGCTCACACTGAAGTCAGGAAAGAAAAACCGATGGCCATCCGCAATTGCAAAGTAGAGGAATTGCTGTTGTTTGTAAAGTTGTTGGCCTTTCCCAAGGATTATTTGCTATGGTTTTCCCACCAGTGAGCAGCAGGTGAGCCGCTCTCCCACATGAACCAACAGAACATACTTGAACCTTGTCGCCAACGTAAGCACTTTGAAGCCTGTTATCGTCATATTCCTCTGCACTAAAAGTGGTATCTGGCTCTCACAATTACAAAAGGCAACCACGGAATGTGACCAAGAAAATTCTTAATCTCCAAGGCTGAGAACCAAGTCTTCATCAGCAGGTTAACATTTATTAAAAATGCATGAGTCAACATTCATGTCTTCACTAATCAAGTCAAATATTTACAGAGCACTTAATTCCCAGCTACGCTTCTGCTCTCCCAAATATTGTTATTGGAAATGGTGTATCTTCAGATAATAACCTGCACATACAGCTTCCCCCTCCCCACTCCTTTTCCCCATTAACACCACCCTTTTCCTGCCAGTAACTCCCCTTCTCCACCCTTATTGCCCTTTCCAATTGTATATTTTTCTTCAAAGCTCTGCCTGCCTTTTACTGAGCAATAGGATTAGCGCCAGACTTCAGCGGGCAATTTGTTCATCCTCGGAGAGCACATTTGCACTCCCCCATGATACAGGCATTTAAATGATTTTATTCGTTCACCTGTGTTGAACATTAAGGGGGTAAATTTTCAGCCCAGGGATTTGGCTTTAAAACTCCAATTGATGTTAATGAGAATTGGTAATGAGCCCCTTCTTCTTAATTAGTGGCCCCATACCTGGGACTGTAGGAGGCAGGGCTTTGACTTGGGGAGCTTAACGAGGTGATAACAAGGAGAGAATGTTTAAGCCTGGATTTTGGCCTGGCCCGGGCTTCCCTGTGCAAACACACTTCAGGAGCCCAAGCTTTAACGTAAATGCAATGCCCAGCTTTTATGGCTCTGTGGACCTTCCCTAAGAATCAGTCCTCTTTTCTGTAAAAATACTCTGGTATGGATGAAACAGGGAAACTAAGGCAAAAGAACAAGGGGTGGGTGCTCAGGGTGCTTCTCTTCTGCTCCTCCCTGTTCTAAACTGAAATAAGCTGTCTTTTGCTGATTCTGTGGGCCTCAGCTAAGGAACACTACAGTTTATACATTTAATTTGTCAATTCGGTCAATTCAACTTTCAAATATTATTCAGGATGGGAATGGCTCAGGCCCTCAGACTCTAATTTTTACAGCATGTCTTTCTGAATATTAGGATCACTAGTCGGTAAATAGAGATTGTTTGATCTTGCACAGTCTTTCTAGCTGAGCTCTTTCTTCTTGCTGCCACTGTACACAGCCTAATCCAGCAGGACCCAAATGATCAGAGGATAATGAAACGGCACCGTAGCTAGCGGAGGACATAAAAGTTGGATATTGATTGTGTTTGAACGATGTGCTGCAATTTCAAATGCTGACGGGGTGTAGCGAGAGCCCTGCCTGCCAGCTTTCATTAGGGAGACTCCCTTTCTTGCCACCGAGCAACTTCTGCCAAGTCGCAAGGCAAATCTGGAGTCTTATCTTAGGTAGGATGACTCCTCTTAGCTTTGAGCAGTTAACAAGAACCTTAGAACTCAGTAAGGTCTGCTTCAGTAGGAGCGGGAGGGTCAGCTCCTCAGTGGAGACCTAGCTACTCCTACACACAAAGATGTGCGCATACAAGTTTTAAGTCTTTCATGTATCTCTTCACCTACCTGAATATCTTCTTTTGTTGTTGTTCTTTGTAGTTACAAATGATTTTACTATACTAGTCTAAAGATAATAACATGGTTTTTAAAGATGGGGTTAACTTTGAAGAAGAAATAAGAATAAGGTAAAATCAATCTCTACAATGGAAATGTGTCCAAGATATCAAAATTAGCAATGAACAAAGACAGAGGCACTATAGAAGTAGAGGAACCTAGAGCTAAAACATCAGGCTCTTAGAATGTTTTAGAGTTATTTGTAGAGAATTTGTAAGATGTTAGGCAACCCTCGTTCCTTTTATTGAAGTGTAGAACGGAGTTCATAGTTTCTGGGGTTATACTCCTTAGCCTGACCTTCAAAAGCATGTTCTTAAAAGCCTCATTTGTGTGTGAATAAAATTATTAAATCACTATTAATTTCCCACGCATTACTGAGAGTTAGAACAGATTTGTGATTAGAGGAAAATATTTCGATTGAAAAGTCAAGTGGTTAAATAAAAAACAGGTTATATGTGGAAAGAACTTTTAGGATTACTATTTTATCAAAGCATAAAAGCATTATTTTATGAGAATAAAAGACATTTTAGAGTGAGAGATACTGAAGAAGATACAGAGAATAATTCCACATTCCCAGAGGTAACAGGAGCATGGATAAATTATTTTAGGTAAAACTTATTTATGGTGGGATGAATAATTATTAAAACTTTTAAGACTTTCTAATTCCTGGTTGCTATTTTATTTCTTGTCTCTTTGCAGGTGAGATTTATAATCTCTGAATCGCTTAAATAGAATGAATACCAGAAAATAATAATCCGTTCCAATTTGAGAGTTAAAGAACTTTAAAAATAGCATATTAATTATGAATTTGGAGAGAATAATGTCTTTTCTGTTATCACTTATTCCTGTGTGATATGTGCAGGCTGGAAAACTGAGAGAACATAAAAGTAAATTTAAATACTTAGAAGCACAGCATGAGGTTACAAAGGGAGCAGTCAATCAACGTTTGATAAAATTGTCTAAGATATAACCTAATAGCTTGCCATCCCCTGAAACCAGTGCCTCCTGTGTTCAAAGAGAAGGCCATGCCAATGAAGAGTCCCACCACGGGGAAAAGAGGGAGAGGTTGATTATTAAAATAAATGATTAAAGTTATTCCTGCATTACTAAGAGACAGTGTCATTTAATAAACATCAAAAGAAGAGTTTGGTTAAATGTTTGTCATTAATGCTCACATCACATAACAGATGAAGTGTGTATTGCACAGCAGTAAAATGTCATGGTTTCTGGACTGTGCAACATGGCCCAGCAGTTAAAAACTTGCTGCTCTTCCAGAGGACATGAGTTTGATTCTCAGCACACAGGTCAGGTGGCTCACAACTCCAGCTCTATGGAATTATTGCACCCTCTGGCTTCCTCAAGCACCTACACACAGTGCCCACACATGCACCCACACATATGCATGTACACACATAAATAAAAATCAATCTTAATTTTAAACTCAAGGTTTGAAAAATAAGAAAAGTATTGTACAAAAGTTCTTATATGGTATTTTATAACTAAATTGTCGATTCCAAGATGAAATCAATGGAACAAACAAATGAGTCCATCTATTAAGCACACATTCTGATACAATTGTGAATAAGTCTGGAAATTAAAAGATAAAGATTCATGATCCCCCAAATTCAAATGGGAAAAGAACAAGGAGGGAAGAGAAAGACATGTGAAACAATACACTTGTTAGAAATGTCACGAATCAGAAAATAATATACCAAAGGAACCATTCTTTGGCTTGCTGCCATCCTAAAATTAAAAGAGGTTAGGGGGTTGCAAAACACAGGGCCGGAGCTTTCTCTGAAGTTACTTTATTGACTGCTGAAGTTCCAGCATCCAGAAGATTTTTAATGTCTCCTTTCCAGATATCCCATTAATCCTTTGAGGAAGAGATTTATTGTTTTCAGAAGAAGATGGAAATTGACTCTGATCTTAGACAGACATTGTCACTAATTATCATCTCTTCTTATTATTTTTTTTCCTAAAACGTCACTTAGTGTTCATCCCCACTTTGTCTTTATGAAGTTGTTTAAGCTACTTGCATGGCTGGGGATAAAACTAAAGCCTTGTGCATGTGTACGGGGCAAGTGCTCTGCCACTAAGCTACATTTCCAGCCTCAGACTACTTAAGCGTCTAAGTATTACTGGGTTATTGGGCGTTCAATTTCCTACGATGCCCTCATGAGCATCACAATGCCAAGTGCCTTGATGTCTATTTTCCTTCATTCACATACTCAAACTATGAAGTCTTAAGAGGTAGAGGGATTGCTCCCTCTGCTCCAGCATGGGACATACATAAAGCTTTTTGATGTATGCCAACAAGGCAACAATTTTTACTAAGACTATTAGCCTTGTATAAAGCATTTTATATTTAATTTTAAAATATGATCTTATGTGCTTCTGTCAGTCAACCACTGAGATAACACTTTCTGGTTCATATCATCAGCAGTTTTCATGAATGCCAAGCAATATCCTCTCAATTAGTCCCCCTTGCAAAGAAAGTCATCATTGTACTTCTAGCAGGCTATACATCATGGGACAAGTTCTCTTCTTAAAACAATTCAGCATGTCAACTTGTGAAGCTAGGTTGAATTGACTCTTATACAAGCTCCCAAACCTAATATGCCAATCTTACCTTGTTTAATACGTTTTTTTAGCCCCAAGATCCTGCAGCTATAATAACCGGCTATGAATTCTTGTCCATCCCACTCAGAAATGGTCCTTTAACTTCTATACCTGTTCATCACCCCCGCCAGAGCCTCAGCGTGTGTTCCCACCACGTTCCTGCCTCCTACCTCACTTTCTCTTATTCCGCTAGCTCTGCAGTCAAGTTTTCTTTTTACAGTGTTACTGTTCTTGTCATTCTTAGGCATAAAACTTCCAGTACTCACTTTGCTCCCTGCAGGATAAACTTCAGTCTTCAGCACTTCAAAATAAGGGCTTTGCTTTGGCCAGTCCGCCTTGCCAGCATGCCACGTCTTCTGCCTCATACTCTGTCCACACTTTTCTTATTCCCTAGGGACACTAATCCCTTTCACAAATGGAAGGCCATTCTCTTTTCCTGGAATTTTCCTACTTCTTTTCCAGGCAGTTTCCCCAACACTGTCAGTTCCTAAGTAAAAATTTTCAGGTCTCCAGGACTGGCAGTAGATTTTGTTCTCACCGCTCCCATAGTCCTTTGATCCTTATCAATGAAACTGCCCTTACTGCTTGGTGATTGGTCAATTTACATCTATGCTTTCCCTCACTCACGCCTTATCTCATTAACTAATAAAAACTCAAGTTCCACTCTAAGGCCCTGTAGTGTATAAAATCTACTGTGCTTGCATATCCAATTAACCCAAATAAATGGTGCTGGCCTTATAAAATAATAACTCCACTGACAATATTACTTTTGATAAATAATACTAAAAGTAAACACTTATGTAAAACAATGTGATTAACACCATTCCAAGTGTTTTACCGACATTAGCTCATTTAGTCTTCATACAATAGGTACTCTTAGGGCTGCCACTTAAGAGATGAAGAAATTAACCCTCGGCAGCCAAGCATCTTTAAGGATGAACGATCTGCAAAACAAACCAAGGAACACTGCCAGAGGTTAAAGTGACAAGGTAAAGCCCATTATCCGTTAACACTGGCATGCCTACTGCTTGCCACCTCCTCTCCCATCTGGAACTAGGTCATCAGTGCTATGCCCTTACCTAGGGGCACACTGTGAAAAACTGAGCTACATTAGGTGACAATTTCTTTTCTTTTTTTTCTTCCTTTGATTTATCAATTTCTTTTTGCTACACAACACATTAAGAATTCTCTATGAATTTCTTTTACTGCTATCTGGTATAGTTCTTGGTCATAAACGGCAGTGTTAGGTTTTTATGCTATAATACTGGTGAACCTCAACAATTTTTTAATGCGGTTGAGAAATGCGCATTAGAATTTTGTCCTGCAAAAGAGCTCTTGTAGAAAGCAGCAGCGGGGTATGTCCAGAGTTAGGAGTAAAGAGAGCGGGTCTGGAGCTGTATAAGAGGTCTTACTGTTTGCCTCAGTTTCCTTTTTGGTGTGTTTGAATAGCAATCTTTCGAGAACAGTCTAATCTTAAAATTCAAATACATGCAAATTACTTTTCCCCTATTCACTGAAGCCACAGAACAGAAAAGTATTAAGTAAATTTCTAAACTACGTTGCGGGTTCTCCCCCTCCCCCTTTATTATAAAGAAACATCTGCCAATGAAACAAAATATAAACAGTGGGTCGTGGAAAGCATCATCAAGGGAAGTGAAGGGTGGGGGAAAGGGAATAAAAATTTTACTGCTTCCTTGGTATAGACATTTTTTTAGGCTAGAGAAATGGCAGATCCTTATATTCTAGTGTACGGGAGCCCCATGAATAAAACATAGCTGTGCAAATGCAGTCAGTACCTTCTTCCAAAGCACCATTCGGGAATAATACATTTAATGTCTCATCAACTTGCCCAGAAAAGTGAGAGTAAACCTGTGCACACAGACAAAACAACCATCACAAAAACCAAGGTGGAAATAAATCTGCTATGAGGAACAGATCTGATCGACAGTTGAAGGTTTTCAAAACTCTAAGTAATATGCTAGCCACTTAAAAATATTCTCCCTCCCAGTTCTCCTCTTCCCCCATCGCTCCGTGTCTTCCTATTCATCCGTCAGTTCGGAGGCAGCTTTTTAAGTACCCCCTCCATGCTCACACATCCAGACCACAGAAGAGCCCTTGTGGCTTTGAAAGCATCAGATCAGTCTCCAGATCTTTTACCTGCAAGGTTTATTTGGTGAGGCTAAAGAGGCGCTTCAACCAGGAGCTTCTGAGGGCTAAGGCGGCTTGAACATCAACAACAAATTGTCATTGGCATTCCGTTTATGAACCTTCAAACGGCATCAGATCTTTTCCATGAGAAACCAGATCAGGTCAGACTAGAGCTGAATATTTCTTAACAAGCTAACCATCAAAAGAATTTGCGTTTTGAATAAAAAGGCTATCATTTGTTGATTTGAATATCAAAGAGATCCACTGCAAACTCCCAGTCTGGAAAAACCTCCCTAAGCTATGCTAGACAGGTGTTTAATAATCTATTATTAAGGCACTATTTTAGGTTACCGAGAATTATAAAAAATAGCTGTAACTGCGAAGCCGCAAATGGGACTGCACAAAGAACCGAATGCTATTAACATACTATTAACAATTCAAAAGAATGAGTTGACATACCAATCAAACTTGTTAATTGACTGTCAATGGCCTGTCCTTGAATATACAACATGACTGCATTATAGATTTCAAATGCTGACAGGAAGACAGTTCCATTTGCATTAACTTCATAAACTGATCAACAACCAAACTGCCACATACATTTGTAATGGGAAGCTGAATCATTTCAATATTCATGGAGTTCTGTAATTGTAAATTAGGTACTGGCAAACAATACAATACTGTACATACTCTAAGATATCCTAAAATTCATTGACCTACTTTCATTCTGATTTTAAGAGACAGGGGGAAAAGAAGTTCCATCTTGAAGTGATCATTACTTTAATTTATGGTTCATGCCTGCAGCAAAATTTGTTTGTAGCTGAATTTACAACTGTGCTTTTCATTTGCGCTTTACTAACATTCCTGCTGTAGGAAAAGGGAGGCCTGGCCCGGCTTAGCAGTGTATCACTCTAATTCTAGCACGTGGCAGGCAGAGGCAGGAGGATTGTGGCTAGTTCAAAGACAACCTGGTCTACATATTGAGTTCTCATTGACTGTGTGTGTGTGTGTGGTGGGGGGGGGGTGTTAAATAACATAGACATCAATTAAGATATAGAAAATATGGCTTGTGAATGGTATTGGTGTTACAGCTGAAGGTCAATTATGCCCCAGAAGTAAGCAAAGAATCATTTTACATCAGTCCTGCACAGGAGCCTTCTCAAGGCATCTCACAGAGACCTGCTGTCTGAGCCAGACTTTGTAATCATTAATTTTCAGCGCTTTGAATATGTATGTATGTATGTATGTATGTATGTATGTATGTATGTATGTATGTGTATGGATATGAAAAAGAGGCTTGGAATTTGAAAGAGGGCAAGGAGGGATATATGGCAGGGTTTGGAGGGAAGAAAGAAAAAGGGAAATTATGTGATTATATTATAATCTAAAAAAGCTAGTAAAAAAAAAGTTCATCCATGGGCCAGCCAAACGCTTGAGAGTGTAAAGGCAATCACTGCCAAAATTGACAACTTGAGTTTTATTCTTGGAACCTACATGATAGGAGAGCAAGAACTGAATTCCCAAGATGGTCCTCTGACTCAACACATTCCATGGCTCTTTCTGACTCACGCCCCCCCCACAGTAAAATAAATAAATATCCAAATTGTTTTTATTGCATCTGAACTGAGCATGTAGATTTCACTTGTCATCCTCCTTTACAGGGTGCATAGCAATCATTTATATAATATTTACATTGTATATGGAATATTAAATAATTTAGAAATAATTTAAACCAGTAGACAGAAGGATGAATATACATCATATGCAAATTGTGTGACACTGTACACGAATGACTTGATCTTTTGCAGATTTTAGTATTCCTAACACATATAACTGTGTATATTCACATTATTAATTATTTATTTATAAATATAGGTAAGTATCTATATATGCATATATTTATAAGTAGTATGTGTGTATGTATCATGTAGCTCTTTATGGGATATATTATTTTTTAGTTGGATAAAATGAAAAAAATCCAAATAGGATGAGTAATCTTCTAAGGAAAATATTTATTTAGGATTAAACTCCCATAAGTTCTAACTAATAAACGTATTTATACTTAGATATTACTTAGAGTTGAACAGTTATTTGAAATCTTGAGAAAAAAAAATCTCTGTATCCCTGACTGTCCAACAACTCCAGAACTTAATACAGTGATTCTCAACTTGTGGGTCATGACCCCTTGGAGGGTCAAACCACCCTTTCACAGGGATTGTCTAAGACCATCAGAAAACACCAATATTTACATTATGATACATAACAGTAGCAAAATCACAGTTATGAAGTAGCTATGAAAATAATTTTCTGGTGTGGGAGTCGCTACATGAGGAAGCATATTAACGGGTTGTGGCCTTAGGAAGGTTGAGAGCCACTGACTTTTTTTTTTTAAGAGGGCAAGAGCAGAGAATTTATTTTTGTACACTTTCAACGGGCAAAATGGATAAAAAAATAATGAGATTTAATATTATAACTGGGTACTTTCTTTTTTCATGTATTTATTTATTTATTCATTTATTTATTAAAGATTTCTGTCTCTTCCCCACCACCGCCTCCCCTTTCCCTCCCCCTCCCCCAACCAAGTCCCCCTCCCTAGTCAGCCTAAAGAGCAATCAGGGTTCCCTACGCTGTGGGAAGTCCAAGGACCACCCACCTCCATCCAGGTCTAGTAAGGTGAGCATCCAAACTGCTTAGGCTCCCACAAAACCAATAGGTGCAGTAGGATCAAAAACCCATTGCCATTGTTCGTGGGGCCTCAGTAGTCCTCATTGTCCGCTATGTTCAGCGAGACCGGTTTTAACCCAGGCTTCTTCAGACCCAGGCCAGCTGGCCTTGGTGAGTTCCCGATAGAACATCCCCATTGTCTCAGTGTGTGGGTGCCCCCCGCGCGTCCTGAGTTCCTTGCTTGTGCTCTCTCTCCTTGTGCTCCTGATTTGGACCTTGAGATTTCAGTCCGGGAGAGCCACTGACTTTTATGTAGACTCTAGAACCGTATGTAGACCAGGGTGCCTCAAACTAGCAGAGACCTGCTGCCTCCGCTTTCTGAGTGAGCAAAAGGGTTAAAGGTCAGAGCTACCACATCTGGGAAGCAAAGCAAATTTAAGGCAACCTCTGTCTACTAAAGGCACTGAATATAGCTCGCACTCTCCAGATCACAAGGACACAGGGAAATCCTCCAGCATCGCTCCACACAGATTTAGGACCTCTTTTGAGCTGCTGGGATAATATCTAATTAATAATCAAAGAAAATTATTTTCAAACTCAAGTGACATGAACTCCTGGGGGCAATAGTTTTTGAAAAAGAATTGGTATAAATTCTCAAAGCGATCATAGAAACATAAGAGAGGGTAAAGACAGAATTTAAAGCTTGGGTTAAAGTAATCTGTAAAGACAATTTTTCTACTCTCTTTACCCTACTGATTCTCAAACTGATATATCCACATATACTTATAATGCTCACTCCATGTATGCTACTTGTGTGGGTATAAGTCTTTATTTATTTTCCATACCAGCCACAGTTTCCCTTCCCTTCTCTCCTCCCATTCCCTCCCCTCTCCTTCCTTCTACCCCACCATCATCCTATTCACTCCTACTTAGTCTTTACTCAGAAAGGATAAGGTCTTCCATGGGAGTCAAAAAAGCATGGCATATCAAGTTGAGGCAGGACCAAGCTCCTCCCCCTTACATCAAGGCTGGGCCAGGCAAACCCATCATAAGGGACAGGTTCCTAAGAGCCACCCTGTGCATCAGGAGAGTGTATATATATTTTTAGGGATGATCATTTGGTATTGAATAACCAATTGCTATAGTCTTCCCTGGGGAATACTATTTCTTTTTGAAATTTTCAATTATTTATTTTATTTTATTGAGATTATAATAGCATCATCTTCCACTTCTCTTTCCTCCCTCCAAACTCTCTCTTATAACCCTTTGTGCTAGCTTTCGAAGTCATGATTTCTTTTTTTCATTGTTATTGAATGCATACGGATATAGATACATTGCTGTAAATATATATATAATATTACTTGTATGTTTTCAGGGCTGACAACTTCATATTGGAGAATCAATTGCTGTGTTCTTCCCTGGAGAAGATTATTTCCTTGTCTCTCAGTTTTTCCTAGTTGTCTATATTTCTTCTGTATAGGGTCGAGGCCTCTTGGGCGGTCCCACATAGGCTGCTGTCATCCTTGTTTAGCTCATGTTTAGCACTCAGGCTGATGAGACTTATGGGTGTAGCTTCTGACCTTCCTAGGAGACATAATCTCACAGCAAACCCCACGACCCTCTGACTTTTACAGTCTTTGCCCCCTCTTTTACAAGGATCCCTGGGCTTCAGTTAGGGAAGTTGTTTTGTAGATGCATGCTCTGCACTGGGCTCCACAACTCTGCATTGTGGTTGGTTGTGGCTTTCTGTAATGGTCTCTGTCTGTTGAAGAGAGAGGTTTCCTTGATGATGGGTGAGGACTGCACTTATCTGTTGGTATAAAGATGGGTATTTCGATTGTAGTTAGGTATTACGCTAGTTTAGTAAACTGGAGGCTGGAGGCTCTTCTCTAGGACTCATTACTTCACTGGCACTGAGTAGCTGGCTAGATTTCCACCAGCTATGTTTTCTATCTTGAGTCCAGTTGGTGAGCTGTTGATTACTGCTGAGCATGTATGACACCCTTGCACCCATGAGGTTGTTGGGCCACGCTGGTTCTTGAGGTGGTTCACAGGTGTCATAACTGGGTAACTCTGTTGGTTATATCCCTCCTTTGGAAGCTTGTGTGGCACTATCTGGTACCATGAAAGTTTGTTCTCAGAGAGGGAGTCTTCAGGTCAATTCCAGCTCAGAAATTGGTACTTACCTTCTACCTTTTGCAGGGAAACAAAAGGCAATAATAATAGCCTATAATGTTTGGGGAGTACCTTGGACTACCCTGACCAACAAAATTAGAAGAGGGCTTCCCAATGCCTGGTGATGGTGTTTTGTTAGAACACTAGCAGCCAAGATGGCAAAATGCTTAAACTATGTGTGTGTGTTTATACCAATTTATGTGTATTATAGCTATTTTAGGTATATTTATTTTATTTAGGTATATTTTATTATTTTAGGTATATTTCAGACACAGTGTCATTCTACCTTTCTCACCCCTTCTTTTGTATTACTCTCCCCAGCTCCCTTTCCTTCCTCTCATCTCTCCCATGTTCTCTTTTTTTCCTAATCATCATTGAGAGTAAATGTCTTATTTAGAGAAACATATTTTCTGCATATCCATAGTACTAAAATCAAGCCCAATTTACTTATTTTAAAATCTTATTGACACATTCAGTAGAAATGGGGGTGATTTGGGAACCATGACAATTTAAACACTTCCTAGAGTTACATGCCACTGAAAGTGAATAGTTGAGTTCTTCTATAGGATATGGGTAAGAGAGTCCCAGAATAAAGGGCTCATGGGCTTTTCAGAACCAACATCTTGTTTCCTTAGAATGGTAGCAGAGCTTATCCAATCTCCATTCCAGCACCCTGTTTCCTGGCCCAACTATACAATATTATTTATGTTTTAAATTGGCGTGAAGTCACTTGATAAGGATTGCCAAGGGGGTGATTGTTCTTGAGCCTTTCCTAGACAAAACGAACAAACAAGACAAACACAAACACCCACTGGTGAGAGATGAGGGTGTGTCTCACATTCCTGTACAAGAAGCCCTTTAGAGTTGCTTTTATTACAGTGGAGAACGTGACTGATTCTCCTGTGAGGAAACAGTGCATTTGAAAACTATGAGAACAGTCAAAAGAAGGGTAAAGCAGGCAAAGAAGACACTTAGATTTTTTCATCAGTTTACTATACAAATTTTAAACCAATTAGATTGAAGTTTGCTCCTCAGTAAATTATTGAATTTTTGTGTTGGAAGATTATTAGAAATAGTCTCCTCTAAAAAAAAAAAAGAAAGAAATAGTCTCCTCTAAATAATTTCTTAAGTGAGAAAAAGCCACAAAAAGCTGGGTTAAAATAGTCACATGCTACAGAATATTGGCTCAACCAATGATAGTCTCACCTACGAAGGTGGTTCCAGAGTATTATAGTGAACCTGAAAAATTACTATTCCTCAATAGGAATATACCTATTCCTGAAGCAATAACTACCTTAGTGTTGCAGCACAATGTATCACTCATGTGTTTTTAATAAATGAACCTACTGTGCTGTCAGTCATATTAAAGAATAGAACATAAAATTATGTACCATAGTTAATATTTGATAATGAAATGACTCTGTTCCTGATTTATATGTTTATATACTAAACTTTTTTATCACTATTTCATAACATGTTTATGTATGTGAGTATATACATACATACTTCAAGTTAGTCTTCTGTGTTATGCTGGTATGCTTCATAATCTTGTATTTAGTGTCTCCGACTGCATCAAGATGCCACAGTGAATGACTGTCCTGTGCCTCTTAGATGATGCCACTACTTTGTGGAGGTACCCATTATGCTTTTCACGTAATGGTTGAACTATCTATTGACACTTTTCCCCCCAGAATGATCACTGGCAGTAACACATTGCACTACCCACAATCCATTGGATAGCTCTTTAGTCATAAAACTAGACTTAAGCTGAGTGTCGTTTCCTCCCCAAGTATCAACGTCTCCTATCTCATGAGGTTTTGGAATGAGTTAATGTAGCAAAAAAAAAAAAAAAAAAAATTAAAAAAAAGAGAACTAGATTGTCTTTAAAACAAGCTAATTTTCAATTTATTTATTTTGCCAACATTTGGGAATTAATCTTTTACACAGCTTTCTAGGGACTTCAATGAAGGCAGTATTTTCATTAGTAAGAAATGCTTATGTTTTGATTAGTGTCTTCAATCCTTTCCCATTTTCCCTTGTATTCCTTACTCTTAGCACTTCATATTCTGGTCTGTAAGATTCCCATGACATTTTCAGGCCTCTCTCATAGTCTTTCCCATTTGGTGCTGAATTTGTAAGCATAACCTGGCATTTCTTGCCCTACTCACTTCTCTTTGAAATCATGTAGGGTAACTCAAAAAAGAGTATGATTGACTTAACTATGAATGCAAAGATTCTGCCACAGGAATGACCATGCATGTACACTCTGTGTGTCATTAAGAGAAAGGGCTTTGGACACATAACTGCCACCAAGGGACACATTCTGGACAGACAATAGAGTTAGTGGTAGAGGCCCAGAGTGACCTGCACAAGACCCAGGATTGATCTCCAGCACTGACAAAACTAATCAAACTAACAGATTTCTATGATTAAGTACAACTGTCATTTCAAGTTCTATCAAGACTGTTTTTCTAGTATATGTGGCTCCTTTTTATATCTGACACAGTGTCGACTGTGTAAATTTCAAATATATTTATCTGAAGATCAGAGATAGGTAATGTCATAATGGTCACTGGATAAAAGTCTGTAAAGTCAGCTCTTCCCACCTTGGTCTCAAGAAGAGAGCACCAAACAGTCAATATAGATCCTTAAAGAGCCACATACAAAGATGCATAAAACTATAGAACAGGTTTCCAGAGGTGTCCCTGCTAAATTACATTATTTTTGTTACACACACACACACACACACAGAGAGAGAGAGAGAGAGAGAGAGAGAGAGAGAGAGAGAGAGAGAGAGAGAGAGAGAAACCCAAATATGGGAAAGATTTACAATTAACCACCTGCAAAATCACCATTTTAGCAAAGAATAGTCAATGTTGGCAAAGTCACCAAAATCTTCAAAACCAAAGTTTTTTCACTGTGTTGTTTTTAACATTCAGGCAAAAGTAAAATACACTTAAGAAATTCTTCCCTCTCTGAGTTTACAATAAATGGTGATTTTATACAGTGGTTTCTCAATCCACATTAGCTCTGATACTAATGTGTACGATAATTTTTGTTTATTTTCTTCTGCATTCCCTGTCTCCAGGCTTCTTTACAGCTGTGCCGTCCTCTGATGATTTTGAGCCTCTGGCATCCTGTAATCACTTTAGAAAGCTTGTCAGGTCCTGCAGCTGTCCTGGGCTTTGTTTTCAGACTCCTGGGCTTCAGGGCATCAGTGTGACCTCATAGAGGTTATTACTTAGTGATACTCATTAACTTCTTTTGATGAACCCTCAGTCATTCTATTCATTTGACACATTTTGTAACATTTTAACACTTACCCATCTCCATCCTTATTCATGTCTTGATCATTGATTTATGAAAAGAAATTCCCAGAAGTCATTGCCCCTTATCTACTAAATCATTTTCTCCTGGAAGCCATTTCTGCAGACCCCAGTCCTTCTTTTCCCATTTCCTGTCCAGATGACTCAGTTTTTATCTTTTTTCATTCATGGGATGCTTCAAATGCATTGCATGTGCGGTATCACTCGGCTTAAACAGAAGTTTATTCTTCTGGTGAAATTCTGCATACCGTGCATTCATAGACCAGTGCTCCTAATCACACTTCCCCTTGCTCTACATCCCCAGAAACATGGAACTGATGGGAAATCCAGTCTTATCCCAAATCTTTGCTGTCTTTCTGGTCCAGTTTCCTCCTTGACTTACTTGAAGACCTTCGGCGTTCTCCTTTCATTCTGTCTTCTTGATGGCTAGTCCCAGAGTGACTAGTTTTTATAGATATTACTGCAAAATTTCTCCGTATTCATCATTCACAATTAATATATTTCAAGTTTATATTTGACTTCTCTAGATCATTAGGAATAACATTTATGGATGTGGTGGAAGAGCTTAGGAGAGTGATGAACAAATCCATTGAAATAAAAAAAAAACCAGGAAAAATTAAAATGATCTTAGCTAGATTTTTGTCAGTTCCAGAACTGCGTATAAAACTTCATCACATAAAAATAGAAGTACTCTTGAGAATGGGTGTTTTAAGTTTTAAGATCTAAATTACAGTTTAAAATTTTTCTTAGCTGAATTTTACTAGGTGGAATCATAAAGAGAAGGTAGTTTTTTCTGCATTTACTATGCTGGAACAGGCATGTAAGAACCAATCCAAACCAAACAAAAACAAGAACAAAACACAAGTGGAACATTAGGAAGACTGTCTAATGTAACTCCTGATTCTTCAAAAACTAACATATTAATATGCTTTTGTAATATTTTCTTTCATCAAAAATTTTAAATAGAGTTACACATGTTGGCCTTTAGATTGCTTATTCCAAAAGTGACATCACATTGTTTCACATAATTTCCTCAATGTTTCTAAACCGAGCATAATCCATAAAAATCTCCAATTAATTTTAATGACTCAGAGAATACTTAATCTATAATTGCTGATTCTCATAAGTCTTCAAATAATTCTAAATGACTTAGTTTTTGATGATACTGAATGCCAACCTAAGACTTTGCTTTGTCAAAACTCTACCACTAATCTGTATGTGTGATGTGTATGCATGTAATGTGTTTGCATGTGATATATGTGTGCATGTGATGTGTGTGTACATGTGATATGTGTACACATGTGACATATGTTTGCATGTGATGTATGTTCATATGATGTATGTGTGCATGTGATGTGTTGTAGACAGAGGCTGCTCATTCATTTCCTGGCCACCCAGACCTGAAATAATCACACTAAAATTATATTAATTACATTACAACACTGTTTGACACAATAGCTTATGCATATTTCTAGCTAACTCTTACATCTTAAATTAAGCCATTTTTATTCATCTTTGTATTGCCACATGGCTATGGCCTACCTGTAAACTTGTGGAATCTGTCTCCTTCGGCAGCTACATGGCATCTCTTTGACTCTGCCTTTTTTTCTCCTCTATCTCTGCTTAGAACTCTGTGTTTGCTCTATTCTGCCCTGCCATAGGCCAAAACAGCTTTATTCATTAACCAACAGTAATAAAACACATTCACAACATACAGAGGGGAATCCCATATCACTGTATGTGCATATTATGTGTGTGCATGTGATGTATACGTATGTGTGATATATGTTTGATTTGTATTAATATGTATAAGATGTGTATATGTGATAGGTGTGTGTGTATGTGAGGGGTCTGAATATATGTAAAGTGTGTGTGTGTGTGAATGTGGTATGGATTATTGTGATGTGTATTAATGTGTGTAAGATGTGTATGTGTGTGATGGGTATGAAGGTGTGTGTCAGTGTGCATGTGATATGGATGTATTTATGATGTGTATTAATGTGTGTGAGGTGTGTGTGTATGTGTGATGGGTATGAGTGTTCATGTGATGTGGATGTTTGTGTGATGTCTATTAATGTGTATAAGATGTGTTTGTGTGTGTGATGGATATGAAGGTGTATAAGGGGTGTGTGCACCATGGCATGAGTGTGTAGGTAGAAGAAAACTTTCTAGGGATAGTTTTCTTCTTCCACCATAGCTCTAGGGCTGGAATTTAAGATACACATAGAGTCCTTTCAAAGGATCCGAACTCACTACTTTTGATAAGTAACTAATACATTTTATTCAAAGATCATAGCAACTAACACCAGTAGTAATATACTTACAGACATCTCAGACATTTTATGACTATATCTCATTACTTCCTACAAACCCTCAGTGAGAATATGGTACATGGAGCAATACAGGTATTCATTAACTCTAGAGTTATCTCATAATGTCTATGTAATTAATAAATGAATAATTATAAGAAAATATTTTAACTAGAGCATGTACCATATGAGATTTTTAGTTCATGGTGACTTTTCAAAGAGAAAGAAAAAATTCATTTATAGAAATTAAGCTTCATTTATTATTTAAATATACAAATAAACATTTTTTAGATGTCATAGTCTTTCCTGTTCTTGCAAACTCCATTTCAGGAAATAATCCAGTGTGTTTCTTGAATGCTGCATCAAGAAAGAACCTGAGGATTAGTTTATTTCATTTGCTGCCATTTTCTCACTGGGAATTGGATTTGATTTGACCTTCATTTAACCTAAATTCTTCTTTTTTTTTTCTGCCACAGGCAATGCCAGTTTCTCATTATTAGCAAACCTTTGCTCAAAATAGCACCTACCATTTTACTGACCTGGTTCGACCGGCAGATATATTTCTTACATTAGCCTGTGGCCAATCCTCAGCCGTAATGGAATCTCTTCTGTTTCTGGAGAATTCTGTTAGAATTCTCTGGAAATATTCTTCTTCTACAGGTGCTCTTATAAACCAAAAGGGCTAACTATTTTTAATTTTGCATGAAGTTAGCAAAAAATTTCTGTAAGTAGCTGCCTTGCTTCTCACACATTCTGCTGAACTTGTGCTGAGAACCAATGGATGCAAATCCAAGAGTGTTCATGTGGAACAACCTTCAGCATTTTACATTTTTATTTCACAAGCTTTTATTTAAATTTTTAAATTTACACATTATAATTATATATAATATATGTTGGAATGAACTTTAAATACAATATTAATTTAGCACAATATATATACAATTTGTGGATCAATTCATTTAGCAACTACTTACTAATTTAGGCGTCAAAACACAGAGATAAATATGACCTAAGATCACAACTGAATGCCCTATAATATGAAGATGTTAGTGTCATATGCAAGGCATTCTGGGAACAGAAAGGCATTGTATGTTGTTCTACTGGAGTTCAAAGACTATTGCATTGAGAAAAATATTTGGTCTTTAATAAACACATAGCAAGTTAAAACGAACTTGCAGAATTTTACAAGGACTGCATCAAAGTGCACGATAATCCAGTCATTGAGAGCCAAAACACTTCCTTTTGATAACCCTTAAATTGCACTCTTTTCCGAATATGTCTCTTTTTCTCGAAGGCATCCACAATCTTACACATGCCTACGTGCAGCCAGACCAATTTAACATTCTTCAGGCATGTCTTCAAAGAAAGGAATGAGATCTCACAGATTCCTTAGCACAGGGGAGGCAGAGAAGGACAAGGTCTGTGTGAATCTCTACATGGAATTCTTTGTGTTCAAGAGAGCCCTCCTCTGCTCTGGGGGGTAAAAGCTTCCAAAGGTTCTAGTGCCCAGTAAGACAGGCCTTTGGCTTTAATGAATCTTATCACCTTTGCTTTTCGATTGAGACTAACTTACTGTTTTGAAAAGCACACCCCTAATTCCCATAATATAATTAGGTGTCAGTTTGGAAATATCAAATTTTACCACTTGATAGATAACATATGGAAAGAATAAAAAATAGTGAAAGAGAAGATCAATAATTTGGAAAAAAAGTGCTCTCATGGCAGTATATGGTTAGCAGTATTCTGAAGTAACATAAAAGGAAATGGGAGGTGGTGGCAGGGAGGAGACAGAAATCTTTAATAAATAAATAAATAATAATAAAAAATGTAACATGACTCAGAGCAGCAAAACCCTACATTGTCTCATTGATACAACTTCCAGAACAGAATAGCTTAGCTACAATTTAACTGGTTGACTGGATACTGATTCTCTAGGGTATTTGGGGGAAGACATTTTGTGCAACCATGTGTAATATAAACACTTAACAGCCCCAGACAGCTATAGGAGAAGTGGCCAGTAAGGACTTCTTCATACTATGTGCAGCGAATGATGGCTGCTCAGCTGTGTCTTTTATTAGAACAACCATAGGAGTAGCCAGTGCAGATGCTTATCAAGTACAGAGAAGCCCAGCACTCCGCATATGATGCTAAGGAAGTTTGAAATCAGTGTATACAGGGCACATAGTTGCACAGTGTACTGTATGCAGAGGAGCCTTCACAGAGGGAGGGGAAACAGAAGGCATGGCTAGTTGTTATATTATTTTGATTGGCTTTCATTGGCTCTGTAGGTAGACATAATAAAAAGAAATCAGGTAAATAGTTAATGTATGGCTACAGAATAACCCTGAAACTCTGATTAAATACAATGTAACTTCCGGTTTATTTTGGTTCATGAATTAATGGAGTTTAAACTTTCAAATGATAAGCGATAATCAAATATAGTCTGATTGGTCTGTTGTTACAGGGAGGGGGCCTGCTTGTTTGTCCCGGCTGCCCGGCTAGCTTACACCCAAAATGACCACACAGAAATTGTATTAATTAAATCACTGCTTGTCCCATTATCTCTAGCCTCTTATTGACTAACTCTCACATCTTGATTTAACCCATTTCTATTGATCTGTATATCACCATATGGCAGTGGCTTACCAGGAAAGATTCAGCATGTCTGTCTCTGGAGGGCTCCATGGCATCTCTCTCCTACTCTGCCTCACTTCCTCCCGGCATTCAGTTCCCTACATAAGTTTTGCCCTATCAACTAGGCCAAGGCAGTTTCTTTATTCATTAACCAATGAAAGCAACACATGGAAAGAAGGACTTCCTACACCAGTCTGAATTAATTCACTAATAAATGCTAAAGATTCGAATATCTCTTCTGTTTGGTATTGAATATCTAAAAGAGGTCAGGTTCTCTACCATCCATTACAGCTCATTGTGTTGGTAGACTACTTGGCACTACTCCTATCTACCACATTAGAGGCTTTCCTTCTTGGCACAGTGGGTATGTGGGGAGTGTATGAAGGGTACAGGAGGAAATTAAACCCAAGCCTTGGACACAAAACATAAATGCTCTACCACTGAGGCACATTCCTGCCCTAAGTGTTGCACTTGAAAGAAAACAGACTCCTTGTGCATTTCAGGACTTGATACACACATGTGCTTATATGATACATGAAGAACCATTAAGGAATAAATGAGGAAAGATTGGGTGGAATCATAGAAATTCGGTAGACTGTACAATCATTGTGAGTAGCGATGGTGTAGAACTGTGGTGACGATACCTGTCATCCTTTTGAATGAATTTAGACGTATGGCAGATGAGATGAAGCAAAAATGATAATCCAGGCAGTAGAAACATGCCTGCACAGTATGAAGTATACTGAAAACCAAACAGAACTGAGAGCCATGAAACTCAACCGCCCAGGGGCTTGCTTCCAAAAGACCTTGTAAACTGTGGTGAGTGAGCAGGGAGGAGCTGTTTATCAGACTGGGCGAGATGCCTGGACTTGGACTGGGTCACTTTTACTTATGTTTGCCAAGAGGTCATGCACCAGTGTGGATGTTCCTTCCTCCTTTTTCTGTGACCCATGAGACTAGATCTGTGGGAGAGTTAAGGGGTTTTTCTTTGTCAGTCAACTCTGCTGCCGCTATTTCTTTTTAACCCATCAGGCACTTATTCTTGTTTATATTTTCTGTCTTCTCTAATCCTACCAGCATTAAATTCTCCTGAGTTCCAAATAACTCTAGTTCGATGATATGTTTGTGACATTATGTGGCCTATACAAAGTATAAAAGCCATGTTGAGGCCCAACCTGTCATATGCTCATTGGTCTTACAGACTAATCTGAAGGTTTATTGTGTAGTTTGTTATATTTTTGGTTGTGAGCCCAGCCTTTAAACAGCTGAGCCATCTCTCCAGCCCATATAGCTTGTTATAAAGATAGGCTACATACCTTGAGAATGATGTAAAGTTCTTTCCGAAGTTGAAAGGCCATTAGTTCCTCTTGAAGTCATTCTTTTCTAGGTTAAGAAAATTCAACTCCTTAAGCTTCTCTGGCACCCTATATACATTCCTAAAGTAACAAGATAGTGCTTATTCTGTCTTTTTTAAATTTATTTTTTCATGAGTCTGAGTGTCTTCGTGTGTGTGTGTGTTCTGTGTAAACACTTGCTGCCTATAGAAGTTTGAAGAAGGCACTGGATCGCATGGAAAAGGAGTTACAGATGGTTGTGAGCCACCATGTGGGTGCTGGGAATCAAACCTGAGTCCCTTACAAGACCAGTCAATGTTCTTAAGCACTGAACCATCTCTCTGATTCTAAGTGCTTTCTTAAAATATAGTGTCTAGTTGTATGGTCTGACTAAATCTCCACAAAACAGAGAAGTTACACAATTCCAGAAGCTTTGGAAACAAAATATTTAGATTCATTTAGTGCATTTAGTTGATAGAAATAAGTCTACTTCAATGGAATTCAGCACCTCATTTTCTGTATTCTTATTTTTTTATAAAACTATTTTTATTTTATTCACTTTTAATTACTTTTATTATATTTATTTATTAAAGAAAAACTTCTGAGAGTCAGTTATCTCCTTCTGCGATGTGGGTCTGGGTATCAAACTCAGGTTGTAAGATTTGGTGGCAAGTGACTTTACCCACTGAGACTTCTCACTGGCCCATAAAAACATTGTTGAGGGGTTCTTTCCAGATGCCTCAAAACATTAACAGACAAGCAAGATTGAACTTGGAGAGTTGGGACTGCTTTTTTCCTAGGTAATACAAGAATGGGACCCATTGGCAGTAAGTTTGCAAACAGGAAATACAGAAGAACAGGGAAGAGTGGCAAGAAAACATAACTCGCTCTGACCTTCAGTCGATGTCATCTTGAAGCAGAGGATGCCTTTGGAGAGATGACACTGAGGGTGAGGCCCACCCAGGCCTGGCCACCTCACCAGCTGTTGGGTATCATTCATTAAAAGCAAGCATATATCAGTGGTTAACAGAAACATGTGGGGATTGAGATTCTGAAATTTAGGCAGAAATAAGCAGCTGGATGATGCACTCATTTCTCAGCCTCCACTACCTTCCCTCAACCAGTCCAGTTACAGCTATTCAACACTGGTCAATTTGGGCATAGCCACTGCCTTTTCCTAGACCAGAGACTTGCTTTATTTTATTTCCTAAGTGAACCTGAAAATGTCTGACTTCTCCAATGTATTCTACTATCTTGAAAGACTAAAAGTTTCTTCCAAATGCTTTCCTATATGCGGTATCTTTTTTTATTAATTTTTTTTAATTGAGAAAAGGAAAAAAAAAGTTTCCGCCTCCTCCCAGCCTCCCATTTCCCTCCCCCTTCTCCCACCCTTCTCCCCCTCCCCCCACTCTTCTCCCCCTTCCCCCACTCCTCTCCCTCTCCCTCTCCAATCCAAAGAGTACTTCATGTTCCGGCTTGGTGGGAGCCTAGCCAGTTTGGATGTTCACCTTCCTAGACATGGACGGAGGGGGGAGGACCTTGGACTATATGTGGTATCTTAATAACTGTTAATATTGTTGTAAGGACACACCATGACCAAGGCAACTCTTGGAAAAGACAGCATTTGATTGGGGGCTTGCTCACAACTTCAGAGGACTAATCCGTATCGTTATGGCCGGAGCTTGACAGCAGGCAGGCCCTGTCTGAGCTGAGCGCTTACATCCTGATCCACAAACAGGCAGAGAAAAAGACTGGGCTTGGTTCGAGATTTTGAAAACTCAAAACTCGCCCTCAGTGGCACACTTCTGCTAATGAAGTCCCTCCTCCCAATCCCCCTAATTCCCTTCAAAAAGCTCCACTTCCTGATGATGAACATAGGGGCCATTTTCATTCAAGCCATCACATTCTACTCCCTAACCACCATAGTCTTGCAGCCATATCACAATGCAAAATGCATCTAGTCCAACCTCAGAAGTCCCCATGGTTTTCCACAGTCTCAACACTGTTTAAAAGTCCAATGCCCATGTATCTTCTGAAACTCATTCAATCTCTTAGCTGTAACTCCAGGTAAATGCAAAAGCAGAAAGCAGATGACATACTTTCAACATCCATACGATGGCGCAGAAAATAAATCACCATTCCAAAAGGGAGGAACGGGAACATAGTGAGGAAATATGGAACCCAAACAAGACTGAAACCCAGCAGGGCAAACTCCAAATTCTGCATCACCATGTCTGATGTCAAAGTGCTCTTCAGATAACCCATTCCTTCCATACTGTTGACTGCAGCACACCTCTCTCTATTGGGCTGACTCTACACCTAATTAGCAGCTCTCCTTGGCATGTATCCCATGGAGCTGGAATCTCCAGCATCTGGGGGTCTCCAACGCAATCTAGGCTTCATCTTCACAGCTTTACACAATGGTCTTTCTGTGCCCACATGCAGAGACTCCCCTGACACATACCTGCGAGCAGCTGCTTTCCTTAACTGTGCGGGATAATCCCACAACCCCTTTAACCCCGTATCTTCTTGACTCTAAATCCAGAACCACATAGCCAAAGCTGCCAAGTTCTTCCAGTTGTGGAAAGTAAGCCGTCACTGGGGAGCATTTAACTAAGACAAGCTACTGAAGGTACATCGTGTTTTAGTTTGCACAGGTTTGTTATGAAAAAAAGTTCTTTATTGCACAGCTTAAGAAAAAGATTCAGAGTTCGATGGCTTGCTGAAGGTCACATAGTATGTGACATGGCAGAAACAGGGGCCGAAGCCAAAATGACTGGTCTATCGACCACATACTCTTTAGTTATTGGTCTGAACAGAGAGAAGTTAAAGTTGAGGGGGGATGTGAATATCCCTAGGAAGTCACTGGAAGCCAAACATAAGGCTTCCAAAGAGCAGAATTTCCCCAGTCATACTCGGATGTGATATAACTTACCTTAATTCTACAAAGTTGTGGTGTTTTCCAAACCAAACACAATTCCTTTAGGCACAGAGGGCTTCACATCATTGCCCATGAGCTAAAAACAAATCATTACCTCCTTTTTTCCAGTCTTTCTACAATTTGAAGAAAATAAAAAACAAAATTAAATGCTTTTCAAACATTTCCTCAGAAAGAGAAGATAAAATACTTTATTAAAAACATGCTGCTAATAACTCAAATTACTTTAAGGATTGCATCAGAGTTCAGATACCCCATCATGGGTGAATAACAGTACCTTCTACTTCATTGCACACAAGGAACACATGGCCTGGTTATTCTGGAAGTTAGAGTAACGCACACGATCATTTGTTTTTCAGTTCTTTTCCATCAGTATCAGATTCTCCACAGAGCAAACCTGTCCCATGTGGGCAATGGAACCGTCTTCCTCATGCTTAGAGGGAGGAGAGTAAAAGCCTTATGACATGGGCACTCTGGGGCTAAGGGTAAATATGATTTTCTGTGTGGGAGGAAGCAGAGGGCTCTGCCTCTAGAGAGAGCAAACACACCCAGGCAGAAGCAGCCATGACTGGTCCCCTCATTTTACAGAGGTGATTTACCTCAGCACTGGAGGGCAGGGGCTAGAGCAAGAGAAGGCACCACTTCTCAGCTTTCTAAATTAAGACAAGATGCGATTTCACAGGGTTTTTTTTGTGACCATTAAAGACTTACTAAATGTAAATAAAGTGCTTACAAAATGGTCTAGTGTCCTGGAAGCATGATGCTGTGGACCAAATTGTGTCTCTCTTGCCCATCAAATTGATAGGCGGTATAGTCTTAAGTCCTGATGGGACTGTATTTGAAGACAGCGCTCTCAGGAGGTGATTAAAGCCAAACAAGCCCATAAAAGTGAGCCCTAATTCAACAGGAATGGTGACCTTCTAAGAAAGGGAAAAGAAATACTCTGTGCTGTACACATGGGAAAAAAAAGTCTTGTGAGGATGCAGAGAGTTTGCAAGCTAGGAAGACATCCCTCACTAGGGACCAAACCAACATGCTTCATGATCATAGACTTCCGTCGCCCCCCAGAACTATGAGAAATACTTTTCTGCTATTTAAGACATCTAGTTGGGGCATTTTGTTTTGGCAACACAAGAATGCCAATAATAAGAATTAAATCTTCGGGTTTTGCTTGTTCGTTCTGAGCATTCTCTTTAGTCTCTGGCTCTAATTTTAAGTTCTATTTACCTTCGGCAAACTAGTCACTTCATAATACCTTGTTCTCCAAGGAAGCACAGCCTCAGAATAATAAATCCCACTGTTCACTTAAACAGCATCAGTAGGCTTCTGCAACTGCTAAGGCAAGGAAACAAAAGCAATAAACTCTAGTGGAGGTCAGGACAGATAAAAGTCACTGAAGGTTGTTGATGGAATGAAAGCACTCCCGAGGAGAAGGGATTTAGTGTGAAACTCTTCAGCTGGTTAGGCTTTCAAAAGTTGAAAGACAATTATACCAATGACTGAGATGGTAGCACACAATTGTGCAACCCCAGAATGTCCATTAGCTTTCACGCCAATAATCCAAATGTAAATTTTAATTATTTTGTACTGAGCTGTAACAGTCACACAGAAATATTTAATTAGTTTAAGAGGCTTTAAAGAAGCAAGTTTCAAATTTAAATACATCAATATTTAATTTAACAAAACAAAGAAGTGCAAAATATATTCAGTAAAATTATTTTTTTCTCTTTTATGCTTTGCTCAGCAATGATGGAAATTCTATGAATTCTCTCAATTTTATCCATAATTACCATTGTGAATAATCAGCTTTTAAAAGTTCAGGTTATGGCAGGGGAGATGGTTCAGTCGTTAAGAGTGTTGGCTATACTTGCAGAGGACCTGAGACCAGTTCCTGCACCCACATCAGGTAGTTCCTACTACATAGAACTCAAGCTCAAGCCAAGCGGTGGTGGTGCACACCTTTAATCCCAGCACTTGGGAAGCAGAGGCAGACAGATCGTGAGTTCAAAGCCAGCTTGGTCTACAAGAAATAGTTCCAAGTCAGGTTCCAAAGCTACTGAGAAATTCTGCCTTGAGAAAACAAAACCCCAAAACAAAACAAAAACAAACAAACAAACAAACAAAAATCCCTCTCACACAGAGGCTCTTATGTCTTCTGGCCTCCATGGGCATCTACATACACATACCTAGACACATACAGACACTTACATAGGCACATACACTAAATAAGAATAAAAAGAAATGTTTTTTTGTTTGTTTGTTTGTTTTTTCGAGACAAGGTTTCTCTGTAGCTTTGGAGCCTGTCCTGGAAATAGATCTTGTAGACCAGGCTGGCTTCGAACTCACAGAGATCCACCTGCCTCTGCCTCCCAAGTGCTAGGATTAAAGGCATACGCCACCACTGCCCAGCGAGAATCTTTAAAGAAATAAAAATTCAATTTTATTCAGATATTATAACAAATGGCTGGCTCCCGTAGATCTTTGTTGGGTAAGTATTTATTATTTTTCTATGCCTCTGATCAGTGAATGAAATAATAAATAAATTAATGTAATGTTGAAATGGAAAAGTAATTGTTACCAATCCTTATTCCCACTACAATTCTGAGTAAACTGTCTTTTAAGACTCAAAGGGTGCCTGGATCTTGCTGGCTTAAAGCCTAGTTTTCCTCATGGATCTCAAGGTTGCGTTTCTTCAGTCCTTTCTCTTAAGCCTCTAAGCGTAATTAGACCATTGGAAACACATTTATTAGGATACACCTGCCTGCATAGCTCAGCAAATTAAAGTCCCCCCAAAAAAACAATGTCTAAAATTCATCTAAATATTGTCATTTAAATCTGTCTTGACATATTTGACACCCAAATAACTAAGTGAACAAGTTATCACTAAAATTTACAATAATCAAAAAAAATTGCCTTTTTATTTAAGCAGGAGGCTGGAAGCCAGGAAGCTCTTTCTCATTTCTATGATATTTACTAAAGTCATGACTTCTCAATACTCATTTCTTTGCCCAATGTATCAGTTCCCTCTTCGGGTACCACTCTGTGTAGGAAGACAGTCATGAATACTGCACAGAAAAGGACTTGCTTCATTCAGTCATTCACCCTTAAGCCGTTACTGAAGGAAATTCACCTCCTAGAGCCAGCACAACTTAAGGAGCATGTACTGTGGAGTCCTAATGGTCATGGGGACATGGCTATCCTATAATGCCAGCCCTCAGTAGGTTCAGGAAGGAGAACTGCAATGAATTCCAAACAAGCCTTGTCTACAAAGTGAATTGTGGGCCCACCAGGGCTACAGAGCAAGGCTGTTGTAGATGTCTTAGGTAGATTGCACTGGCCTTTCGGAGCCATTAAGTCAAGGCATTCTCACTTGCAACAAATTATTCTTGTTTCTTGGCTTGTTTTCGATTCTATTTTTTAAAAATCACATAACAGTGCTTCCGGTGATTTAGACACATAACAGTTAGGAATACACTTTTTGTAGTTGGGTTTAGGGGTGCACACATTTACTTCCAGCATTTGAGAAGCTACATAATATGACCCTGTTTTTTTTTTTTTAAATACAGTATTTAGGCTGGAGAGATAAGTCAGCTCTACCAAGGAGACAATACCACATGCAACTTATATAATATTTACTTCACTAAAATTATCCGAAATTCATCTGTTCTCTTTTTAAAAACTACCAGACCAGGCAGCTACATTTCATTATTCCTGCTATCTGAGTCTGCTTTTTTCACTTGTATTTGGATCCTTTATTTTTCTCTTTTTTTCTTTTTTGTTTTTTCAAGACAGGGCTTTTCTGTGTAGCTTTGGAGCCTGTCCTGGAACTTACTCTATAGACCAGGCTGCCCTTGAACTCACAGAGATCTGCCTGTCTCTGCCTCACAGGTGCTGGGATTGAAGGTGTGCACCACCATTGCTTGGCTTCTTTTTTTCCCAAAGATAACCAACAGCATATGATGAAGTAAATTTTGGGTCACACAGACTAGGTTGGCACTACTCCCCCAGTTATTAGCCATGTGCATTCGGACACATTACACAACTTCTCTGACTCCATCTCTGTGCCATAAACGAGGACACCAATTTTCTCTGCAAGAGTGACTATGAGGATCAAGTGACAAACTGCATACTTTAGCGTGAGGACCATTGCAATTCTCCACAGACATGAGTGTTGGTTCCTGGCCCACCTTTAATCATTGGACCACCTTGCAGTTAAGAGTGACTGCAGTACTTAGTGGAATCAGGCTGCCCTGGGCATTTCTCTTGTTACATCCAGGGCTCTCTCTGACAGTATTCCTGTGCTCTCAAAGGGAAATGCCATCCTTTTTGGGCCATCTACTCTCACATAAACTCATTGTTCCTGGTCCAGAAGCAAGACTAATATGTCTAGCTGTTACCAGCTCTCTTTGTGTGCCTGGGAACCTCAGTATGTATGTGGCCCTTCCCTCCTCTTCATGCCCAGGAATGGATCCTCTAGAATTCCATCATCAATGCTAAAATACCTCAAGTTAATGGCTAGCATTTTTAGTAAAAAACAAAAACAAAAACAAAACAAAAAAACAATTGTAGTTGGGAAGATGGTACACACACACACTTCACCCTCCCAAACACACACACATACACACACTATCTTAGGTAACTTCCAAACACCCTGTCTTTGACATTCTGCAATTGTGATATATTGTATGGGAACACAAACTAGTAGCAGGCCGATGTGGCTCTGTAGGTTACTTAACATTAATATTTCTTGGCTCTGTTTTTTTCATAAGGTGATGGTGTGCTTTATCCCTTCCTCAAGTATGGCAGTAGGATCCTCTCTCTTCTGTGTTAGCTCCTCAGTCCTAGAATCCATCATTTTTTTTTAAATCCTTTGGGAGTCTGCTGCCCAGCTCCCAAATAAATGCACAGTGACTTTTTCTTACTTACGAATGCCCAGCCTTAGCTTGGCTTGTTTCTAGCCAGCGTTTCTAACTTAAATTATTTCATTTCTTTTTACTATGTTTTGCCTCTGAGCTTTTTACCTTTATTTTTATATATCTTTTGTTCCTTCTTACTCTGTGACTGGGTGGCTGGCCCTCAGTTTCTTCCTTTCCTTCTCCTTTTCTCCCTTCTTGCCCTTCTCTCAAGCCTAGATTTCTCCTCCTATTTATTCTCTCTGCCTCCCAGCCCTGCCTATTTCTTTCTCCTGCCTGGATATTGGCCATTCAGTTCTTTATTAGACCAATCAGGTGTTTTAGGCAGACAATGTAACACAGCTTCGCAGAGTTAAACAAATGCAACATAAAAGAATGCAACACATCTTTGCATCATTAAACAAATATTCCAAAGCATAAACAAATGAGATACATCTTAAAGTAATAGTCCACATCAGTTTTTCTTTATTTTTTAAATTCATATAAGAACTCCTCCATATTCATATTCATATCTCTTCCTCGTCCCCTCTTCTCCCTCCAACTCTTTCCATAACCCCAGTTCATTCTCAAGTTCACTGCTTCTTTTTCTTTAATGATCATTTTTACATGTATGTGATAAGTACCACTTGCTGAGTCCTTTTAGTATTGCTTGTCTGTACATGTTTTTAGGGGACCTCACTTGGGATTGGCCCATTATTTTTAAAGCAGGTCTGGGAGCCAGGAAGACGTCATCAGAACACTATCTGTTTTCTAAATACTCTTTTTTGTTTCTTATTTTTCATTCATGTTGAATCTGATCACCCCACTTAGCCAAATAATTAGTTTGTGATCAGTTCTCACTCAGGAACTGACAGACCGTCTCAGAAACTGGGCACTTGACAGCATTTCAACCTTCTCAGCACACAGTCTGATTCCATCATGGATTTGTGAACAGTGCCTTTCCCAGGTAATGGAATAAGAGGCAATCCTGATCTACTCGTCAGGGATAAAAGCAGCACCCATACATGTACAAATGCTTTCTTTTTCTTGACTAAGGTAAAATTCTGTCATTTGGCAAAATTCTTACCTTGAAATACCCTGCAGAGCCTCGTGTGTTTATAATGAACTAAAGAGAGGTGTGTGTGTGTGTGTGTGTATATATATGCACTGGCTAGTTTTATGTCATTTTGACACAAGCTAAAGTAATGAGTGCAGGGAATTTCAATTAAGAAAATGCCTCTGTGAAATCCGGCTGTAGGTAAGACTATAAAGCATTTTCTTAATTAGTGATTTGTGTGAGGAGGGTCCAGCTCATTTTGGGTGATGTCACCCTATAAGAAGTCTTTTTCTGTCCCACCAGATAGTCTCCAAGAGACATGGAAACTTCTTATTAATTATGAAAGCTCAACCCGTAGCTTAGGTTTATTCCTAACTAGCTCTTAAAACTTAAATTAACTCACTTTTATTAATCTCTGCTCTATCATGTGTCATTATATCTCTTCCATCTTGTATCTTCTGTTTCCTCTCTGTGTCTCCGGGAATTCCCATGTGTCTAGATTCCTCCTCCTCTTCCTTTTTCTCCCTGGAAATCCCACCTATAACTCCTGCCTAGCTATTGGCCATTCAGCTTTTTATTATACCAATCACAGCAGTACATCTTCACACAATGTAGAAATATCATATAACAGCATCCTAGGCTGTTAGTCCTGGGTTCTAACATGGCAGAGCAAGCCATAAAGAGAAAGCCAAAATCTAGCCTTTGGACCTCCACAGGAGTAGGTCTGAGTCAGTAATCTCAGCCAGAGCAAGCCCAAGGCAGTGACCTCAGCAGGAACAGGTACAAGGGAGCAACCGTCAAGGGAGCAGGCCTGAGCCAGAGACCTATGAGAGACTGGACCCAAGCCAGGGAGCTTCAAGGGAGCAGGCGTAGGGCAAGGGACATCATGGGAACAGGTCTGAGACAGTGACCTCACCTGGAGCAGGCCCGATACAGGGACTGGGCATAAATCAGTGACCACTGAGGGAACAGTCCCCACCAGTGACCTCTGCTGGGGTTGGCCCAAGCAAGCAACCTCTGTTGGAGCAGGGCCAAGCAACCCCCGGGACTGCAGAGCAACCCCTGGGAGTGTTGACCACCCTCCTAGAATACCGAGTAACCTCCAGGGTGACTAAAATTGTGGCCCTGACCTCACTATGAGCACTAACCATCTGAGACTTGGATCCACTGCTCCAACAGAGGTATAGAAGAAGAAGTCCAACTCAAAAGCACAGGAAATATCTTCAACAAAATCATAAAAGAAAACTACCCAACCTAAAGCAAGATAAGCATATGAAGATACAAGAAGCTTGATGTTGGAGTGTCATATATCAATCTGTTGATTTCATTGGTTAAGTTATAATAAACCAGCTGCTTGGCCTCATGGCTGGAACATAGATGGGAGGAGTAAACAGAATAGAATTCTGGGCGGAAGAGGAAGTGAGGTCAGACTCTGCTCTGCTCCCGGAGAGACTCGACAGCTCTGCTCTGGAGCAGAGACGCCACGCTTGCCATGCTACACTCTCCCAGGATGGACGAAGGCTAGAATCTTCCCGGTAAGCGCACCTTGGGGTGCTTACACGCATTATTAGGAATGGGCTAGTCCAGGTGCGAGAATTAGCCTGTAAGGGCTAGAGTTCATGGGCCAAGCAGTTCTTTAAATGAATACAGTTTGTGTGTTGTTATTTCGGGCATAAGCTAGCCAAGCAGCCGGGGTGTTGGAGACGCAGCCCCGCCGCCGCTTCATATTTCAACAGAAGCTTATAGAACACACAATTGGACTGGATCAAAAAAATGTCCCCTAGCCATGTAATAATCAAAACACTAAACATACAGAATAAAGAATAGAAGAGAGAGCATGAGCAAGGAACTCAGGACCATGAGGGGTGCACCCACACACTGAGACAATGGGGATGTTCCATCGGGAACTCACCAAGGCCAGCTGGCCTGGGTCTGAAAAAGCCTGGGATAAAACCGGTCTCACTGAACATAGCAGACAATAAGGACTACTGAGAACTCAAGAACAATGGCAATGGGTTTTTGATTCTACTGGACCTATTGGTTTCGTGGGAGAAGCCTAGGCAGTATGGATGCTCACCTTACTAGACCTGGATGGAGGTGGGTGGTCCTTGGACTTCCCACAGGGCAGGGAACCCTGATTGCTCTTTGGGCTGACGAGGGAGGGGGACTTGATTGGGGGAGGGGGAAGGAAATGGGAGGCGGTGTTGGGGAAGAGACAGAAATCTTTAATAAATAAATAAATAAATAAATGAATAAACAAACAGAACTGCAAAGGAAAAAGACCAAGTAACTTTTAAAGCAGACTATCAGAATTACACCTGGCATCTCAATGTAAACAATGAAAGCCAGAAAGACCCCGTCAAGCATTATGAAGACATTAAGAGACCATAGATGCCAGCCCAGACTACTATACCCAGCAAAACTGTCAATCACCATAGAAGGACAAAACAAGATATTCCATGACAAAACCAGATCTAACTAATACTTAGCCATAATCCAAGACCTACACAAAGTACTGGGAGAAAAAAATCCAACCCAAGGAAGTTAGCTACATCCATACAAACACAGGGAAAAGATGATCTCGCAGCAGCAAATCTCAAAAATCTCAAAGAAGGGAAAACACAAACAATAATATCACCACCAACAAAAACTAAAAAAAGAGGAGCTAGTAATCACTGGTCATTAATATCCCTTAATATAAATAGACTCAACTCACCTATAAAAATATACAGGTTAACAGATTGGATATGAAACAGAATCCATCCTTCTGCTGCATACAAGAAACACACCTCAACCACAAAGACAGACATTGCCTCAGAGTAAAGAATTGGGGAAAAATTTTCCAATCAAATGAACCTAAGAAGAAAGCTGGTATAGCTAGCTATCCTAATACTTAACAAAACAGACTTCAAACTAAAATCAATCAAAAGACACAAAGATGGACATTTCATATTCGTCACAGGAAAAACCAATCAAGAGGAAAACTCAATACTGAATATCTATGCCCCAAATACAAGGGCACCCTCCACACACTGATAGTGGGAGACTTCAGCATCACACTTTCACCACTGGACAAGTCAGTCAGACAGAACATTAACAGAGAAATAAGGGGACTGACAGATATTATGAATCAAATGTACTTAACAGACATCTATAGAACATTCCATCCAAACATAAAAGAACATACTTTTTTCTCAATACCTCATGGAACCTTCTCAAAAACTGACCACATAGTAGGTAATAAAAACAAACCTCCACAGATACAAAAAAAATGGGATAACTCCATATATATTATCAGATCACCATGGTTTAAAATTAGAATTCAACAGCAACACTGATTTTGGAAAGCCAACAAACACATAGAAATTAAACAATGCTCACTTGAATCATCAATGGGTCAAGGAAGAAATTAAAGACTTCCGAAAATTCAATGAAAATAACCACAGAACATACATAAATTCATGGAACACAATGAAAGCAATGTTAAGAGGAAAATTCATAGCACTAAGTGCCTACATAAGGAAGCTGGAAAAATCCCACACTAGTGAATTGACAGGACATTTGAAAACTCTAGAACAAAAAGAATAAAACTCATCCAGTAGAACTAGATGGCAAGAAATAATTAGAGCTGAAATCAACAAAATAGAAACAAAGAAAATGATAAAAAAAAAAAAGAATCAATGAGACAAAGAGTTGGTTCTTTGGGAAAATCAACAAAATGGACTAACCTTTATCCAAACTAACCAAGAGAGAAAATGTCCAAATTAACAAAATCAGAAATGAAAAGGCGGATATAACAACAGACATAGAGTAAATCCAGAGATTCATTAGGTCTTATTTTGAAAACCTGTACTCAAAAAAAAAAGGAAAACTGAAAGAAAATGAACAATTTTCTGGATAAATGTCACCTACCAAAATTAAATCAAGACCAGATAAGCAAATTAAATAGACCTATAACTGCTAATAAAATAAAAAGAGTCACCAAAAGTCTCCAAAACAAAAAAAGCCCAGGTTCAGATGGTTTCAGCACAGAATTCCACAAGATTTTCATGAAAGAATTAATACCAATACTCCTCAAATTATTCCACACAAGAGAATCAGAAGAAACATTGTCAAATTCTTTTTATGAGGCTACAATTACCCTGGTACCCAAACCACATAAAGACACTACTAAGAAAGAGAATTATAGATCAGTCTCATTCATGAACATAGATGCAAAAATACTCAATAAAATACTGGCAAATCGAATCCTAGAACACATCAGAAAAATCATCCACCATGATCAAGTTGGCTTTATCTCAGAGATGCATGCATGGCTCAACATATGAAAATCTGTCCACGTAAATCCACCATATAAACAAACTGAAAAAAATCACACATGATCATCTCAAGAGATGCTGAAAAAGCCTTTGACAAAATACTACATCCCTTCATGAAAAAGTCTTGGAGAGATCAAGGAAAGAAGAAACATACCTTAACTTAATGAAGGCAATATACAGCAAGCCAGCAGCTGACATCAAACTAAATGGAGAGAAATTCAAAGTGATCCCACTGAAATTAAGAACAAAGCAAGGTTGTCCACTCTCTGTATATCTATTCAATATACTTCTTGAGGTCCTAGCTAAAGCAATAAGATAACAAAAGGAGATCAAGGAGATACAAGTCGAAAAAGAAGAAGTCAAATTCTCACTATTTACAATGATATGATACTTTACATAAAAGAACCCAAAAATTCTACCAGAACTGCTATGACTCCTAAACACTTACAGTTATGTAGCAGGATACTTTAACAACAACAACAACAAAAAATCAGTAGCCCTCCTTTACACAAATGAAAAATGGGCTGAGAAAGAAATCATAGAAACATCACCCTTCACAATATCCACAAATAACATAAAATATCTTGGAGTAACTCTAACCAAACAAGTGGAAGACCCATGTGACAAGAACTTTAAATCTTTGAAGAAAGAAATTGAAGAAGAAACCAGAAAATGGAAAGATCCCCCATGCCCTTGCATAGGTTGAATTAACATAATAAAAATGGTAATCTTACCAAAAGCTATCTACAGATTCAATGCAATGCCCATCAAAACTCCATTAAAATTCTTCACATAACTCAAAAAAAAATATCCTCAACTTCATGTGGAAAAACAAAAAACCCAGGATAACCAAATCAGTACTGTACAATAAAGGAGTTTCTGGAGGCACCACAATCCCTGCTTTCAAAATTAACTAGAGTTACAGCACTAAAAACAACGTGGTATTGGCATAAAAACAGATAAGAAGACCAATGAATCGAAAACCCAGATATGAATCCACACCCCTATGAACACCTGATTTTCAATAAAGAAGCAAAAATATAAAATGGAAAAAAATGGTGCTGTCATAACTGGATATCAAAATGTAGAAGAATGAAAATAGATCCAAATCTATCACCATGCACAAAACTCAGTCCAAATGGATCAAAGATATCAATATAAAACCAACCATACTAATCCTCATAGAAGAGAAAGTGGGAAGTACACTTGAATGTATTGGTACAGGAGACCATTTCCTAAATATAACCCCAGTAGCACAGACACTGAAAGAAACAATTAATAAATGGGACCTCCTGAAACTGAAAAGCTTCTGTAAGGCAAAGAACATGGTGAACAAGACAAAATGGCAGCTTACAGAATGGGAAAAGATCTTCATCAGCCCCACATCAGACAGAGGGCTTATCACCAAAATATACAAAGAACTCAAGAAACTTGTCAAAAAGAACAAATAATCCAATAAAAAATTGGAGTATAGACCTAAACAGAAAACTCTCAACAAAGGAATCTAAAGTGGCTGAAAGACACTTAAAGAAATTTTCAACATGCTTAGCCATCAGAAAAATGCATATCTAAACAACTCTGAGATTCCATCTTATACCTGTAAGAATGGCCAAGATAAAAAATACTGATGACAACTTATGCTGGAGAGGATGTGGGGTAAAGGGAACACTCCTCCATTGCTGGTGGGAATGCAAACTGATACAACCCCTTGGATATCAGTATGGCGAACTCTCAGAAAATTAGGAAACAACCTTCCTCAAGACCCAGCAATACCACTTTTGGGTATATATCCAAAGGATGCTCACTCATCCCACAAGGACATATGCTCAGCTATGTTCATAATGCATTGTTTGTCATAGCCAGAACCTGGAGACAACCTAAATGCACCTCGACCCTTCGAAGATTTACATTTACAGAATGGAGTACTACACAGCAGAAAAAAATTAATGGTGTCTTGAAATTTGTGGGCAAATAAGTGAATCTAGCAAGTATCCTATTGAGTGACGTAACTCAGACCCAGAAAGACAAATCTCATATATATATACTCACTCATAAATGACTTTTAGACATAAAGCAAAAAAAAGCAGCCTACAATTCACAATCCCAGTTAACCTAGACAACAAAGGGGACCCCAAGAGAGACATACATGCATCTAAACTACATAGGACATAGAAATAGACAAGATCTCCTGAGTAAATTGGGAACATGGGGACCATGGAGAGGGTAGGAGGGGAGGGGAGAAGAAGGAAGGGAAGCAGAAAAAAATATATAGCACAATAAAAACAATTAAGCAAAAGAAAAAAAAACTAGCCTTTGACAACTAGGGCTGCGAACAGTCATTCTCCCTGATTAGTAAAGCAGTTTGTTTGAAAGCCTTCAGTTTTAAAGAACACAGACAGGAGAGCAAGCTTAAAAACACATGAGGCTTAGCTAGAGAGCTCTTAGTTTGCAAACAAATGATTAAAAATGGTCTGCACTAACATCATGTGAGTCACTTTCATGTTCTAGAACTCAATAAATAATGCTTTTTAAAAACTTCACAGCTCGTCCTGATTCACTTGTAATTGTAGTCCGCCATTGGTTTCGTATGTATCATGTTTCCAGATACTGAGTGTTGAAAGATTTATTTGCATTGAGCTGTGCCCCAGGGGTAATTTTAGTTTTCATAAAGTCTAATTTCACAGTTACAACCTCCTGAAAAAAGTGTCCTCTTCCTATCTAATTCTGTAGTGTGAATCAACATTTTATTATAAATCTGATTGTCACAAATGTCTCTGTTTTCATATTCCTTAAACTCCATATTTAAAATTTCCCATATTAAACCCTCAACCTAGAAATGTTCAACTGTCATAAAAGATCAGTGTTCCTGAACTGCCAGCATTAATCTTTTGCTTGAGATGTATAAAGACAAATAAGGGAGGCATCACAAAATGTCTCTGCAGCATAAGTAGATATTGAAATGATAAATAACATAACCTGCAAACACTAGCTACAGTGTTCTTGGGGTGAAGAAATTCCTAACTATTGAAGCCAGTGGCATCCCTGTCAGGTGCCCCATTAATAAGCCCACACAGTACCTGACATTGGACCTCTAATTCTCGGGATGCTCTGTTGAATAAGCATGCTCCTTTGCTTGTCGGAATTCTTCATGCCCATTTCCAGAAATGTTGCTGCAGATAAGTAATACTGTCATTTCCATTTTGTCAACCAGGCACCGATTATCCTTTTCTACATGAAGTCTGAGAACATTAGCAAGGTCAGAAGCAAGCTTTCAGAAATCCCTTCCTAATGGGGCTGTGTCTGACCATTCCTGTAAGGGACATCCATAAATAATCTTTAAGGAAATGCACATACATTTCCCAATGTTTTATACAGTCATACCATCACAAAAGGACAGACCAGCCGGGCTTTGGGCATTTTGAACAAAAAGGAGAATGAAGTCATTCATTATATTCATTAACTAAATACAGAACATGTGGTACAGAAGACCACATAGCCCATCCCTTGATATACTTTTAAATGACTTGACTTTGTATTCTTAACATCTTCCTACTTGTTTTATTTTATTTTGACAAATTGCTTATGAAGCATTTGCAACTGATGCACATATCACAGAATTATTTCTGCCAAGCTTCCTCTGTGACCTGCCCGTGGGACATGACAGGCTTCAAGACGCATCGCTCTATCAACCCGCATTTTTCCAGGACAATGCAAATGATGACAAATTCCATCATCCTGCATTATGTACTTCATGCTAATCTCGCTAATTCTGAAGAATAAGGGGGGGGGGCTGCTGGTCTGCTGAAGGGCATGCTGTCTGATTGAATGATAGGAAAAGATTTGTCCCCTCCTCATGATCCCAGCTGTGGCCACCACTGTCCCACTTTTGCCAGCTAACTATTCCGGCTATGAAAGTTGTATTCCTGAATTAGCTTTCTGCCGACTGAGATTTTTGACAAAAGGTAAAGAGTGAAGGGTGTTTGGGGAGAAAATGAGGAGAGGAAATTGTACTTGTACTTGCTATTGGATACTTGCATCCACTTGTAACTACTTTAAATCAAGGGTTACAATCAGCTTACAATACATATGATTCAAACAGGAAGGTCTCCAGAACCGGAGCTCTTGGCTGTAACTGTGAGGTCTCTTAAAGAACAAGATAGCTATTCCTGAGAACAATTCTTCTAGGTTTCAGAAGGTGGCAGTAAAACCACATGAAAGATGCTTAAAGTCTATATTCCATGGCCACATTGCTGAAGTAAACATGTTTAATTCCCAAAGAAACATATATTTTATCCAGTGGCATAATTTACTTATAACATTAAAACTCAAACATGGAGCAATTTGTAGCAATAACCATGATTATGCTGTTAGTGGCCCAAATGTCACTGTCTAGATGAAGCTAAATGATACCTAGCATCCAAGAGCTTCAGTGATTTATTTTTTATGATCAGGAGTAGAACTTACATGCTTAAAAGGCTCACCAGAAAACTGCCTTCCATAAATACAAAAAGATGAAAAGACAGAAAGGATCTCTCATCATCATTCAGAGAGACAATTGTAAAGAATTTTCAGAGCAATCGGGTAAATTTTAAATGGAACACTTCCAAAAATCAGGTAAATATCGTATCTCTAGTGTGATGATGCTTTGGATTTTAAAATATATTTCTGTGAGCAAATAACTCACCTTATAAATTAAAATGTGTCTAAACTGTTTTGTCCTTTATAAATGCTTCCTGAAATGTCAGAATAAATTAAAGGCTTTTAAACTCATGTAATGCACTAAAATTGATTATTTTAGCTACTTCTAGAAAATGTAGTACAATAAATCTGTTTTTAAGTGTTAAGACTAAAATATCCTATTCACGCATATAATAATTTTCTTTTGGGGAGTTCTGGTCTAATGCATATTTCTAACTGGAAATTACAGAGTATTATAGTTCTTTTATGCCATTATCATACATCAAATTGAGATTGTTATGCACAGTCCAAAAAGGAATGTAAACTATACTAATGCTGAGCAGGAATGTGAGCTGCACTAATGTTGACAAGGATTCTACAATCAGCATTTAGTTTACCTCTTCCCTACTGTAAGGGCAAATTCAAGTCAGCGTTTGCATTTGTGTCTTAGTGGAGTGCTGCCTAATTGTTCTAATGTTCCAGTGAGTCGCTGGACAAACTTGATACGCATACAGCACAAATCAACATTAAGGTATTTCTAAGAAGAGACAGGAAGATCTTTAGCTTTCTGTTTTACTCCCAGTGAGACTCAAGCCCCTCAGAGCAACACGATGATCCCAATGTCTCTCCGGCAAAGGCAGTGGGCACACCCTATGCATGCTGTGGCTTGTTGACATGAACCAGGGCAGGCAGACACCAATAATACATGAAGTGCGGTTCAGAGGCAATTAGGATCAGTTGTCAAGGCCAGGCCATTAATGAAAGAACATGTCAGAGGAGCTGGAGACTTCAATGGTTGAGGGCAAGAAGGCGATTTAGTGTGACAGATCGAGTCCTTCCAGTGTCCTCGGTGGTACATGCTAATACCAGCCTTAACAACCTTTTGTGGCAGTGTATAATGCGACTAACATGGACTTTGATTCAGCAAAATGACTGCTGCCACTGTTCGTCTGCCTCATCTTCAACAACAGCAAAAGCATTGCTCCAAATAATTACCTGCTTCCATCCCTCCCTCTGCTGCTTCAAGCACCCACCATTTGCTCATGCCTTGGCTGTGTTACTTAAGGTTAGGGGTGTTGATCACTGTCATCTGATGTAAAACTTTCTTTATAAGTATGTAGAATCCTTATTAATTATCTATAATAGATTTCAGAAGGTAAAATAATCAGATTCAACCCAGGGTCGTACTTAGTCCAAATATAAATCGAATTTGTTATCAACTAAATAATGTCTGCCATATGTTGTAACACCAGACAACAAAGAAAGTTATTCACCTGTGCCCCAAACACATTAGGAGTAACTGAAGCCAATCTTTAAAGAAATGAAAGCAGGGGAGACTGGAAAAATCACCACATCGCTGCTTTTATAAAGAAAGCATTTGTATTTAATTGGAATTTAAAGTAAAATTCTATATCCCTATAACCTGACTATCAGCAATATGTAGGAAACAAAATATTTAGCATAAAGATATTCAAATTAGCATGAAGGATATGTGGTTGTGAGACAGCTCATAACATAGATGCTCATGTTACAGTGAGCTGCTACACCATATTCCTACATAGTCTCTATGTTTATGAGACAATCTTCAGGCCTTGTTTTCCTGTCCTGTGTAGAAATCCTTTTTTTCTTTCAGCATTGTGTTTGGGTCCCTTTGTTCTTCTCCTCTATGACCTTGGCCACTGTCACTCTTTTCTCCAAAGACACTATTCATTATCAGCTTTCTTACTTCTTCATAAACCCCTTTTTACTTTCCTAAAGGGGCTTACAAAAGCAAGCCTGAAGTATTAGCATAAGCCCAACCAATGCAAATATCTAAATGTTTACATAATTTGAAATGATTTCATGAGTAATTTATATTATAACAATTATTTAGGAAAAAATACCATGTCAAAATATATTCTTTATGGTTGCACCCAACCTAGATGCACTCTGATTCTTACAGTTTTTAGTAACCTAGCCTTACATTGACTGTGGGCCCAATATATATATTGTCTACTGGATCTCAACTGACAAAGTGTTTATGTGCTGTTTTAGGGAATTTAAGTATATCAATAGTCTCTGCTTGGCCCATGGGCGGCACTTGCAGCATCGGGTCAGCCCTCAAGTGTGGTCTATTTTGAGCTATGATTAGGCACGGCTCTCATTCTGAGCTCCCGGTTTCTCCCACTGTTTAGATCTAATGCTGTGGCAGAGCCAAGTCAGTGGGCAGCAGGAGCTAGTTATTTTGTCTGGTGTCTAGCCTTCAAGCCACAGAAATGAGCCTATTGCAGAGCTGGCTGTGGCTCTATCCATGGGTCAGATCAAGGTTTTAGAACTGACTAAAATAAAAATGACTTCGTTTGTATTTATTTGGGTAGTAAAATACTCAAATGTATAGAAGAAATCCCAGGAGGCTGACCATTCTAAAAAGTACACATTTCTGCAGTGGGCAACATTTTGGAGAAAGTTTTCATACTGGGCTCTTCCCCCCCCCCCCGCCCCGCCCTGCCTTGTTTGAAACCCTGGCATTTCTCATCTGTCATAATGTGTTTACTTTGAGTATAACATTTTAAAGGTATTATTTTGCCTTCTAAAAACTTACTCCTAGATGGCTTGTTTTCCTTTACACGCATAATTATATCTCATTTCTTCAATCATTACCTCATATTTTAATAATATGCTGCCATTTGGGTATAGCTATAACCATAATAATGAACACAGAGTTCAAAGATCACTAGATATATAGACGGCATGAACCATTAGCAAGAAATATTCTACACCACAGAGAGCACACACTACAAAACTCCGAAATTCACTATAGAATTCTGAGTAAGGCATCTTTCTGTGTAATTAACATAAATCTCTTTATAAAACATGCTAGTTTTAATAACAAATAGGGACATTTTACAGGAAAAAATAAAGAATAGAACACAAATAAAATTATAATATGAATAATTGAGCTATCTCCTCATATCTCATCCTGGCATTGTGCAGCTATAATGGACCTAAACCAGAACTATTTCACTTAAAAATAGGCCTATCTCTTTTTCATATATGTCATTGAAATTCATATCATCACTCGCACACAAAAACACATAATTAATCCTAATTGTTTCCAACACTCAGAAGAGGAGAAATGGAATCTGTGGTTTTTCTCTTTTATGTGAGCTAAGCCTTTCTGCCCACAAGGGCACCATTTAGTAAATGACCTCCTCTGAAAGTCTGGCCTGTGCCCTCTTGGCCTGGAGTAGTTAATGCAGTTGCTGGAGGTGAATCACCGAGTTCCTTTGTGACAGAAAAATGAAAGTCAGTGACTGCTCAGGAATGTCCTACTTCTCTATGAATGATGACCCAGAAACAGGGTGAAAGTCACTTCTTAGAAGCAAGGCTTAACAAGGAAAATGAAGAATATGTACAGTAAATGCCCACAGTGTTGGGTAGGGAAGGAAGGTACAAAATTAAAATGGAAGCTCAGTGACATCTTCCCGAGTGGTCATTCTTCAACTTTATGATTTTTTTTAAACCCAAGATGACTCAGTTCTATGATACTGTCTCACAGTGTCTTGGTTTCTCTTAGTAAAAAAGGGGGACAGCACAATTATCCCCACATTTCTGTCATTCGAGGCTCTAGGTTCTAAGTCCTAGATGAGAGTCCCACATCTCAGCCAATCAGCTGTTTGTTCCAAGTCTGGCTACCTCTACACTTCCCTAGTTAGCTGTCACTGGGCTTTTGTTGCGGTCATATTCCTAAGCATCCTCCAATTCTTGAATCAACTCCAAACATAGCAGATGATTCCTATTTTTCAGGATATGCATTTGCTGTCGCACTGACTCTCAGCTCTCCCTAAATTTCATATCCTCTTACCCAGCCTGCCCCCTCTTCCCAAGTTCCTCCTTGCCCTACCAGATAAGTCCTGAGAGGTGGGATACCATTTATTTCCTTAGTCATGACTAAGTTCTTGAAGAAGCTGTGTTTGCTCTTGCCTCTAGACCACTGTTCTCAACCCGTGGGTTGCAACACTTTGGGGGATTGAACCACTCTTGCACGGTGGTCATATATCAGATATCCTGAATATCAGACATTCACACTACAATTTATAACAGTAGCAAATTTGTAGTTATGGAGTAACAACACAAAGAATTTACGGTTGGGAGTAACCACAACATGTATTAAAGGGTCAGAGCATTAGGAAGGTTGGGAACCACTGCTATAGATTCTCCTTGCTCCCATTTTTATTTCACCCCTATTTACAGGTCACTGTTACTATTAAAAGTCTTTACACCATTCTGTTCCCTCATGTAGCTTCTTTAGTGTTGTCCTTTCAAGATCAGCTGGACCATGCTGATTAGGACGATAGACTTTCAAGTGAGTCTTGCCAGTGTGTCCAACCTTTGGTCCACGGCAGCTTGCCTCCCAGGATAGCTGTGATGGAAATCTAACACATTTGGAGACCACATCATCATGCCACAATACCAAAAGACACTGGCATAAAGAACAATATCCTCTTTGCATTTCCACAGTATCTCCTGTTGGTTGTTTAGCTTCTATTGCCTTTCCCTCCCAGTATCATCAACATTACTTACCATTACTGGGTACCTGCTGTATATTATTGATTATGCTATATACTATATAATATGCTTGAGATAAAATGGGGATTAAAGTATGCACAGGCTCTTTTGCATTGGGCCTCATGTAGCAAAGGAGTCAAACTTGCTAAAAAAACATTTTGAAAGTTAACTACACTTGTGACATATGGGTCAAAGCGCAAAGTATAATAAGATTTTGGTCAACCATGTCAGAGGGCTAGGGGGTATTCTTAAAAAGTGAAGCTTGTGCAAAGATTATAGAGAAATATGTGCAAAGGTCCTGTGGCACAGTGAATTTCAGGAGCTCAGTGACACTACTGTTGAGGCCCAAAAATGTGAGCCTACTCCACCTTGTCTGAGGGCCAGAGAGTTTGAGGTTGCTTAAAGTTGTTAACAAGTATGGCTGTACACCCTGACCTAGGGTGTGCTTACTTGCTATTTTGGACATTAAGATGGCCCATAGAGGGGTATTCTCTCCACCCTGACCAAAGGTCAGAGAATTCAAGCATACTTCTGGCTCCTTCTTTTGAAATAGGAGCTTTGATCTATGGAGTGGCTGACTTCAGGATACTTGGTCTAGGGTGAGTTCACTGCCTAAACAACAGAATGATTGACTTGATGTCTCAAGTATTGGGGCAAGTAACTGTTCTGCTTGTCCTTTGCATCATGTTAAAGCAGTCTTATACCTTATTCCCCCACCTTTTGTATTGAGGTATAAAATTGTATGAAAAATAGTTGGGTGGCAGTGGTGCATGCCGTTAATACCAGCTCTAGGGAGGTGGAGGCAGGTGGATCTAAGTGAGTTTGAGGCCAGTTTGATCTACAAGAGCTAGTTCCATGACAGGGACCAAAGTTACAGAGAAACCCTGTCTCAGAAAAAAAAAAAAAAGTGGATGGAAAATAAACGTGGGGGAATGCAGAACTCAGGAACGCAGAACTCAGTATTCTGGAGATTGAGTGGCCCTCCCAATACTACCCTACATCTCTGCGTTTCTTTTTTTAATCTCCGTTCCTCCTACCTAACATTTCTATCCTCACGCCTCTACCCTGAAATGTGTGAGCCCACCAGGGCTAAGACTGCAGCAAAAGTCACCCCAAAAAGTGGTGTACTACTCCTGCCAGATGTCTATGTCAGCCACTTTAGGACTGAAGGGTGGTTTTCAGAAGAGGCCACCTACCCTCACCTAAAATGCTACTACCTCAGTTTTGCAAATTAGAAAGAAATTGAGATTGAGAAGAAAGCAAATGTGACCTAGCGCCCTCTGTGTCCTACTGAACCGTCAGGACTCACTAGGCCCACCTTTAGTCCTGGGCTAAGCTTCCCACTGTATTGCCACTTGGACCTGTGTCTGATCACCCAAAGCTTTTCCTTAGGCCCTGCAGAAATCAGAATGTCCTGGTGACAACTCACTTCCATTTTCATACTGTTTCCCCATGACGTTTTTGCTTACTGTAGAACCGACTTAAGCTTCAATTCTGCATCTTTCTCTGAGGCCTTTGAAATAGAAGTTGCTTTTTTTCTTTCTTTGCTGCTCATATTCTAGGACCTAGAATGGCTACCAGACAGCCACCACTTCCTGCTTGATACTGTCAGGTGTTAATCACCTTGGTACACACTCATTCAATGACTGGCTTAGCTCCTGTCTCACTGCTTTCGTGACTTACCCTATCAACATCCTTGGCTTCCACATGTGAGCAGATAATCTATATGTTAATGGGACTTGGTAAATATTTAGGAAGAGATAAAATCAAAATAGTGCCTTTATAGAGGGACAAGAACTACAAGGACAAAAGGTGATAAGAAGAGAAAGGGATGGATGCCCGAGCTAGCTAGCACTCTTGCTTAGTCTCATTACACAGTGCCCTGTGCCGTGTTACAATGCAGCACAAAGTCCTGGATAGATGCAGAGCTCTTCAGAACTGCACCTAACCCTCTACTACTGAATAATGGTAGAGAAAAACAACTATACAGATAGCACATTAAATATGACTACAAATTTCTCCTGCCCAATTCCACTACATTTCCCTGGAGCCCCATATTCCTGTCTGTGACAAAACAGTCTGGGTAAAAGTAACTCAGGGGAGGAAAGGGATTATCTCAGTTCACAAGTATCTGTGAACTCAAAGTGATGACCTGGGGACAGTAGTTGTGGAGGAACACTGCTTGCTGACTTGCATTTTGGCTTACTTAGTTAGACTCCTGCTCAGCTGACTTTCCTATACTGCCCAGGAACACCTACCTGTTGAAAAGTGCCATTTATAGTAGACTGGACCTTTCTATATTAATTAATAATCAGACATCCCCAAGCCAATGTTATGAAAATATTTGATTACTCAATTGAGACTCTTTTCTCAGGGGATGTTGACAGTTAATGATAGTCACTACACTTGGTGTTTACAATTTCTCACTCTCTTGACCACCATTTTATATTTCACTTTCTTCTAAACTGATAGCATAGCTTCTTATTTTATTTCGGTTTACAAACTGATAGCCCATCATGCTGCACCTTCCTGTAGACCGTGGTAGAATCATTCCCCTCCCATCTAAGACTAATCATCCCCAAGTTCCCACCTACTCAACATCATAGAGACTTATATTTTTGAAATTATTTTTTTTCTACCCTGCAGGTTGGTTTATTGGAATGGGTTATAACTGTTAACAGGCAAAATATGCTGTAATCTCTCCCACATTACAAACAATCTTTTCTTATTCTACTTCTCAAACCCAATTTCTTTGGTCAATGGGACAATGTTTCAGCTCCCTTTAGTAGCAAATTCCTTGAAGTCAAAGCCCATATTCACCGTCTCTCCTTTCACTTTCCCTGTGAACATTACCTACCAGGTTTTTTTCCCAAACTGTGTCTGGTCTGTGTTCTTAGTACACTTTTATAAACTGCTGGGCTCAGTTTCTGATACCACCTTTTTCTTCTGAGAACACTCTCCACTGTCTGATTGCGTTTTAAATATAAATCTTCATTTTCAAATAAACTATAATTGCATCATCCTTCTCCCTTTCCTCCTCCAACACCTTCCAAGTTTCCCTTTCCTTCATTGCTTTTTCTGAAATTTATGACTCCTTTTCTTTGTTATTGCTACATATACGTATATGTGCACAAATATGTATGCACAACCTGCTTCAGTGTTGCTTGTTATGTATATGATTTCAGAGCTGACCACTTGGAATTGGATAGCTAAGAGGCCCATCAAGGGGAACAACAAATTCTCCCTTTCTCAGAAGTCCCTAGTTGCCTATAGTTCTTTGTCTAATGAGGGATCTGTGAGATATTCCCCTTCCACGATAGCATGTCTATTTGGTATTGTTGAGTGATCATGGGTATAGATTCCTTGTTATTTCCAGGAGATACAATCTCATGGCAGATTTTCTGTTCCTCTGGCTCTTAGAATATTTCTACCCATTCTTCTAAGATGTTCCCCTGAGCCTTATTGGGGGAGTTTGACAAGTTGTTGTTGTATCCGTTGTGTCTGGGAACCCTATGATAAGTTGTTCTATGCATTTGATCAGAGAAGTGTATTGTGGCTGCAGTACAGAGAGCAAGGAAAGAAGAGTAGGCAGTGAGTTCGCTGGGCTGGGCAGACGGTTATACACTGTTCCTAAACTACACAGAACAACTTCAACTTTACTGTGAATTTAATGGGATCTACTGGATTTTGTAACCAGATTTTCATGGCTAGATGATAAATGTGAATTCTATGTGGAGAAGAAATTATGAGAGAGAGAAAAAGAAAAGTGTGGAGACTTGGTCCCAGGCCTGCTATACATCACAGAGAAGAGTGAGGGCAACCTGGACAAAGACTGTGAGTGGAGATGACAGAGTGCAGGCAGATGGAGATTGACAGATGATGGAACATAGGTAAAGAAATTTGTTGATGGATGCAATGGATAAGGAAGGAGTATAAAAGTCCCCATGTTTGCCTTGAGAAATGTAAGACTATTTATGTTGTTTCCCGAGATGGAGAAGAAAGAAATTGGTCTAGGGGTTGTGTGGGGATGAACTAACTAAGTTTACGAATCTTTGCATAGCATATGTGCTACGCTCCTGTGCTGGGTCTGCTGTTCCTCACAGCTTTAATGACTATCTCCTTAGGCCCCTTCCTAAGGGCTTGTGGTTTCGAATATTCTTTGCAACATTTGAGAAATGAAGCATGCCCTTAGTCATGCTCTCCTGTGCCTCTGTGAGATCGCAGACACATATGATGGTGCCATTGTGCCATGTCTTGGATGTTACCCAACAATGTTGCCTATGTTACAGAATACCATTAAGTAGAGTCACTGATATACCTATCATCTTATCTCAGAATATGAGAGAAACCATCTGAGGCCCACATGTGATTATTTCATCATCACACTGCAGTTACTAGAGATTATTTCTTCATGTGAGCAACCACAAAACAGTTTTGCTTCCAGGTTTTAAAGAAACTCTATAAACTATTCTTTAGCAGTTCCGTATTCAATGTACTTTGATTGTATTTCCTTGAATTATCCTCTTTTAATTCTCTTTCTGCTCTTTCCAAATCTCTACTTCGTAACAATTTCCCTTTACTTACTACTCTTTCTCTCTCTCTCTCTCTCTCTCTCTCTCTCTCTCTCTCTCTCTCTCTCTGTGTGTGTGTGGTGTATGCATGTGCTTCCCACTGTATTTAAATAGGGTTTCTGACATGAATATAAGCAAGGAAGCTATTTAGTTCATCAAGGGCAACTGACAATAACTACATTACACATCACTTGGACTATGACTTCTATCCCCCTCCCCAAGCAACCATTAACTGCTGTCTAGAAATCTTCATGGAAGTCTGGGCCTTCGTAACATCTTCCCATAATGGCAGAATGCTGATGGGCCTAGCTTTTCCAGGCCTTGGCCAGGTACCCATAGCTACTATCAGTTCATGGTTGCAACAGCCCTGTTATATCCAGAAAATAGCATTTCATAGTATTTCTTCCCATCTTTTAGCTCTCACACTCTTTTCAGCCTTCTTCATTGATACTCTTTGTTCTTTGAGCATTGGAGTGGGTGACATAGATATTATGTTTAGGGATCAGCACTTTGATAAATTATATGTCTATAAATTAACATTCATCCAATTGTAAAACAGAAGTCTGAGGCCATCTTGGGCTATAGACCCAAAAGCATATCTCTAAAAGTAAAACGACAGCAAAAACTTGGAGAAAAAAATGATAAAACCAATGACAAAGAAATTAATAAAATTTAAAGATTCAAGAAAATTAATTCCACCATATAGTTGAGATGTCATCTACAGATGTTACGTTCATTAAAATATATGCATACAAAACCAATTCATATGTACCATTGAACTATTGTCTGGAACTAAGCCAAACCACATTAAATACCATATCTTTGGTAACCAAAAAGAAAGGTTCCCCTCTAATATAAATACATACTTGGGGGTATTTATTTTCTCCTTTTCAGATATCATTTTCAAAGTGTACTATATTTCCTGTGTAACACATTTTTCATCTGCCCAATTACTAGTGATCTTTTTTTTTTTCTTCTATCAAAATGATCATTTGTTTCTTTATTGTGGTGCCTGAGACATCCTTTCATTGTTCCAGCTCACAAGCTGTGCAGATCCTACCCACTGTTCTTGCCTCCAGCACTCCACATTATTGGTGTATTATTTCATGCATGCCCTACTCTTTTATCAATTGCTTTTGAAGTAATGTTAATAGACTAGAAAATTGAGACATTTATGAAGTATAGGCAGTGTTTATGAAAAATCCATAAAATATGACACAGGCAAGACAAGATAAAAGCAGCATTTTAATAGATTATGGCAAAGAGATCCTGTCAGACTTGACAACTGACTCCTTCGAGATCACTAATTTTTATAGGATTAATTCTGTGGTATAAAAAATGAAGTTAAATGTCCTAATTAATCTGTAAATAGCACACCCACAATTAAACCTTGTGGCCCCTTCCTGGATTGGGGTTGCAATGATTTTTGAAAAGTAATTATCTCATATTTATAATGAAGGGGGGGTTTTCTTTTCCTTTTCTTTCTTTCCCCTTGTGACATTTCAGATAAATATTCACCAGCATTCAAACTTGAATAGCACAAATTGGCTTACAGCTTGGTGCGGAAACCACACCAATCTTTGAAAGCTATGCAGTTTTGAATTGTTTATGTAAAAATGAAATTTGGAAACATAATCTGAGAGTTTCATTGGATTAGTTGATTAATTAATTTCTCATCTACAATTAACTAATTGTAGATGAGAAAAGCTATAGTTTCCCTATTTGGTGACAATGACTCTTTGTTTCACAACTTGTAGCATCCTAAAATGGCAAGCTGCTGTCTCTAATGGAGAAGAGATGAAGGGATACCAGATGGAGGCCCTGTCTCTGATGAAGGGGTCCGACAGTATATTATGCAAATGTATGAATAGATAAATAGATAATCAATTAACAGGGGCACTGTATGGCTTTTCCGTCATAACACTGTGACAGGGCACTCGAGAAATACTGGCTCTAGTCTTCACTTCTTCTGCCTCTTATTTTGCATTTCAAAACTTTATTTTACTTTAATTGGTTTTCATTTTTGAGACAGGGTCTAATGTAGACAAGGCTAGACTTGGCCTGGCTGTGTAGTTGAGGATGACTTTAAACTTCTCATTCTCCTGCCTCTATCTCCTGTGTGCTGGACTTACAGGCATCCGCATCATACCTGACTTATGTAATGATGAGATCAAAGTTCAGACATGGTAGAGAAACACTTTATCAACTGAGTCACGTTCTCAAATTTGGATTTTATAAAACTTTCTGTAAAAGTAAAATGTTATTTACATATAGTCACATGGAAATATTATACTTTCTTAAATGCAAAAGATCTTAGAATATTTTCAAAAGACCAAGTGCTAACAATAATGCATGCTAAGCTTTGGGATTTGCCTCCATGATTGCATCAGATCCTGACAAAGGCTCTGGAGGCAGGTACTACTGCTACCACCTGGTTAAAATAAAATCACAGTCAGAGAGGTCAAAGGGCTTTCCCACATCTCCCAGATGCTCCTTGATGTAAGATGAGATTAAGTCCTTATTCATTTATTCTATGGTGAAATTACCATCGGTTGGAAATTACCACTGGTCTCATCTACTGAACACCGAACCTCACAATGGCCTGAAGAGGGCTTTGTCCCCCACAACCACACAATTAACTGGGAGCTGTGTTCTGATGTTGCTGTCTAGCACCACACAAGAATATTAGACACCATGCCCACAGTCGCTGCTCAGAAGTGCACAAATATACTAAGCTACATATCCATAGGCTTGGACTAGGTCAAAATTCAAAACTGAAGCATAGTTTCCACAGAATGTTCCGAGCTTTTATACCATTGTAAAGCCAAAAAGTTATCGACAGAACCATTTTAAATACTGAGATTGTGTGTGCTTGTGACAGATAAGATTCTGGAAGCCAGATTCCAGGCTTAAAATTCTGTGCGTTTTTCTCTGTCACTAAAGCAGAGATAAACATTTGTAATCAGAAATAACTCATTGATAAAAGTAAGATATTCTAACAGTGCTAGAGACATATAAATTATACAGAGCAGTAGGTCCTCAAGTAAGGGAAGCAAAGGGTTCCGTGAAATCTTGTTTTGTTTTCCCACCACACTGAAAGGCCTGAGGTTGCATAGGAACAGTTTCAGAGGTGAAAGGCCAAAATTGTCACACTGAGGGTGAACTGTCCAAAAAATGTGAACCTTTGGTCAAGAACCCACATGCAAATTATAGCAAATGGATGTTTATGTCATCTGAGAATTGAGGTGGTTTCTTTGGTGGAGGGACAGTTGTTAGAGAAAACATGGTCATATAATATCTTTCAGGCTGTGCTCAGACTCACAAGTCTCCCAGTTCAGCTTCCCTAAGTGCTGGGATTAAAGGCATGAGGCACCTTATCTGTGTGAATATTGTTTTTCTTTTTTGAGAAATGAGGGGAAAGTCACCTTTTAAGAGAGGTCCGTCGTTGTCGTCTTTAAGAGCTAATCGAAAACATAACTGAGTCTTCTTCATTTTCTAGAATTTATACTCAAGGTCGTGTAAACATTATTGAAGATGATAGTGTGGTTAACTTCCTGCTGACATGTCTGAGAGATCTTTAAATTGTCACCACTCAGCACACAATACAAATATCAAGAAAGTGAATATTTAGAAATACATGTTTAGTTCTCTGATGTTTAAAGTTCTATATAAACTGTTCAAATATGTTTGCTCTACCTGACTAATTTGAAGAAATGACACATTTATCTGACTATCTTTACCTGCAGAATCATCTACAGACCTTTTACATGTCACACAAATAAACAGAAAATGGAGAGATGAGAAAATTAGTTAGTGTTGTTTTGTAGGGACCTCACTGGAACTAAGATTCTAATTCTGGACCCAAGTTCTTCTCCAATACATTGGCTTACTTGCTTTTATTTGGCTATTATTCGGTCAGGACCTTGAGTGCATGTATCCCAAGATTTGAGAACACCTTATGATGTAAGGTCCTTCAACAGGTAAGATATTCAAGAGCAGATAGGCTCAGTGTTATAGACAGGATTTTGAAAAGGCATACTAAGCTGACAGAAAGAGAAAATTATAAATGACATGCTTTTCATCTCTAAACTCTCTAATTCCAAGAAAACACCCTAAAGCCTTTGCCTTGGGTAAAAAATATTTGAAATGCCAAATCTGGTTATCAGTCGGTCTCTGTGTGTGTTGGAAAGGATTACCGTGGGTAAGTATAGTGTAAGCCTGTTCATGCCCAGCATTACTTATGATGTCCTAGTAAGAATGCCTATCTTGATTTTTCAAGTGATGCTAACCCAAGGAGAAAAGAAAAAAGAGTATGTTTAAGACATTCTTCAAAGCTCACCTCCATGAGTCTATTTTGATGGTTAAAAAAGGAAAAAGAAAAAGAAGCAAGCTGGAGTTGAATTAGTTTCACTCACATCCAGCGACTACAGATTTCAGGAAAATGTGACAAACTTACAAAGACTGATTACCAGATTTGGAATTCCGCTTATGCTATACCATAACATTGTCCTAGAATTGAAAACAGAAACAAACCACTCACAGAGGGACACTCACAGTGTTACTGCGTTCACAGGTTTATATGAGAAGTAGTAAATATCTCCTGGCACGGTGTACATACCATGCAGCTTCACGTGGCCGAACTATGGACTCAGTAATGATACAGGGCTATGCATAAAGATTTTTAAAAGCTTGAGAGCATTTATTGAATAAAGAAACTTGAATATTTTTTGAGTCGGGTAGTATATTTTGTTGACTCTATAGTATATGATGTTTTAATTATTTTTCAAGGGCATAGTAATTTTTTTTAGGGTGTATGGAGTCTTTGTGCAGTTGTGATAACATTCCTGATACTCACTAGGCATTTAGTGTTTGTAGTGGAAATAAGGGTTGTAATTTAAGGAATGTAGAACTATTTTCTGTGACTTTGACCACATACTCACACATTCCCTCTAACGACAAAATTAATGTTTTCTAAATCAATTCTGTATTTAGTCTCTACTTACTCTCATGACTCGGACCACTCACACCTTGAGGTCTGGATCACCCATCTTGCTAGGTCACACATTAGGAGTTTATAATTGCCTCCAGACATACCATCTCTCCACTTGTCACAACAACTCCTGTGTCAGGGCTTAAGAACGAAAATTACACTACAAAATCTCGGTAAATGGTGCTTTCGACCATTTACAAAGTCCATGAAAGAGCTGAACCCTGGTGGTATACACCTGTAGCCAAAGCACAGGAGTCATCCTCTGCCAGCCTGGATGAATAAGACACCGAATCAACACACATGCACACATAACAGACACGTACAGATGCACACACACGCCACACTCTTTCTAAATAATCAACATTAACACATTTCTACATATATTTTTTTACAAATATAAGTTGTGATTTAATTTTCAGCTTTTATAGGATATTCGGTTGGTTTTTAACAGCCAATTTCCACAGAACATACAATTAAAATAGAAGTGGAAATTAAAAATTAGTGTGAAAAAGAAGAAAAAGAAATTCACTAACAGTCATAGTTGAAGGGTCAACAGGGTAAATCAAATTCCACAATGTTTTAATCGCTATTGTGTTGTTCTCGTGTTGGGTAATGATATTGTTGGAACAGTAAGTCTTTAACGGCTGTGCACTTTGGATCACCTTAGCCAGCTGGTTCCTCTCAAAACTGCTCATCTTTTGTTCTTCCTATGCTCTGACCCAGGGCCACAGCCTTAAGACAGGGATGTGCTTTCTACGCCAGGATATCCTCTTCAAGTGTGTCAGGCAGCCTCAAATGATTGATGTGCTAGGCTAGGGCTCTGGTATTTTTCCCTTCAGTAAGTCTCCAGTAAATCTACAGCTCATTCTATAAGAATGCTAATTAGACTACTCTTACTAACATCGTGGACTTTTTTATTTTATTTCTCTGTATCTGGGAGGTGAGCTTGAAGTCTATTATACAGTGTGTTGCTAAAATAAGTTTTATAATATTGCATATAAATAAAACATACTCCTCATCATGGAAAACAATTCAAGCAGTGAATTTAATTGGCTGTCCTGTTGCAGAATTGTGCCATGCGTCTCAGCTGTGAGCCTGAAGCAAGAGACTAGAAATCACTCCCTTCTTGCGATCGTTCCTTTCATCCACAGTTCATCCCTACATGCACTGAGATGTTCCCTGTAACTACAACAGATATCTGATAACTTACAAAGGAGAAAGGTTTCTTTCAGTTCACAGAAGGTGGGAGTGCCAGGCGGTGATGCTGGCAAGCACTTGGTAATGTGAAACTAGTCAGTTCATGGTCAGAAAGTAAAAGAGAGAATGGAGGAGCCGCATTCATATCTACTGATCCTCTCTTTGAGCCCCACTTTTAAATATTTGACCATTTCTCAGTACCAACTCATTGGGACCAAATTGATTGCATCTGGGCCTTTGAGGACATCCAATTACAATGCAATATTCCTTACCTGGATGGTGCCGCACCTCTCCTGAGGTCACGCTGCTTATCTGATCTCTCTTCTGTAACTCAACCTCCTTGAAGTTCATAGAGTAGCTTTTCTACTACAGTGATAATTCTCACATGAAGACAGACCTCGTTCCATCCCCAGGGTTTTTTCTGAACTTCTTGCTTTAACACCCTTGTGCCACATTTTCCAGTTCGTTTGACTGGCTCTCAGTCTTTCAGTTGTCCTGTGGGAGCCTCATTAAAAACTATGTCTGTCCAGTTTTAACTTTTGTTTTCTACTCTTGACCAGTTTTGAAATTTTCCTCCAAATACGTTACTTCTCTCAGAAAAGTCAGGGATAACTATGGTTCCTGGAGATTTGTAGCTGCTTCCACAGGCTCCTATCAAGAACATACTCAACCTGTTGCATTTGTTGCCAAAGTAAGCCCCAGACCAGAAAAAGTAGGAAGTGAGAAACAGGCAGATGCAATCACAGTGGGATGTTAAAGGATAGGGAAGGATGCTACAATAAAGAAAGGTGTGTGTGTGTGTGTGTGTGTGTGTGTGTAGGGGTGTCTTTACAACTTTTAGGACTTTCTCTTCAGATGATTGTGGTCATAGAATGACTTTAAAAAGCTAGTTCAGATAATCTAAACGTCATTTCTTTATTATATGATATCTGCATTATGTTGTTTCCCTACACATTTCTTACTACTATTATAAGAGAAACACTGGTAACCATATAGTAGAGAGAGTCAGTAATTATCCAAGTTATTGAATTAAAATTAGCACTGAGAGCGGTAGGTGTAGGATGCCTCCCCACGTGACACCGAGAAGAACATAGTTGTATTTCCTTACTGTTTGGAACAATACATGTAGCTACAGGGTCATTCAGAAACATCACACAAACAAGGCAAAGACTTTTTATTATTAAAAGTGGAATTATTGTTTGCAAAAATATTAGTGTTATTAAAGACAAAAGAAAACTTCTTAGAAACTTCCATCATAAAGGACACCAAAGAGATTATGTAAAATGTGATCCTAAGATGAGTCCTATATTAGATGAAAAGCAATGGCTTAAAAGGTACCACTAGGTCAACAAACTAAATCAGATACAGAGGAAAATTAGAAAAAGTGTCACTTTAAATTTATTTCTATGTAAGACAATATTCTTATTTTTAGGAAGTAGACTCAGAAGGACACAAGAGTAAACAAATACAAAAACAAACCAAATATAAATATAAAACAATTAAACAAGCATATACACATCATATACAGTTAAACACGTATATACTTATGCATGTTTGTTTTATATTTATATATGTTATTTCACATATATAAGTATAAATGCTAGTTGAAAACTCTAGAAGCAAAACAAAAGAGTCCCCCCAATAAAATAGATATAGTTAACTATGGGTGGGCTGGACCTGAGAAAGATATGACATTTGTGATCTGGACAGAAAACTTTTGCCTGCCTGGTAGTTTAAAGTGGCAAGAAAAAACTTAAGCTATAATTTGGGAAATCAATTCTTATCAACATCAGAGTACACACTTATGCCTATAGAAATTTCTTTCTTCTTCTTAGCTATAAACATGTAGGACTGGAAATATCTTGTGTTTTAAGGAGCTATGTGCAGAAAACATATATTGGGGCCTATGTTATTTATACTACTGGAAACTGAATATAATAACTACTATGAATAAGATAATGAGGTTATGGCCATCAGATATGGAGTTAATACCCTCTTATCTGAATGCAGATTAAGACCCACCACCAAGGAAGACAGTTGAAAGTGAACTGGACATTGAAAGTACATTCCTGCATCTCTGGAGCATCTGGAACTAACCCTGCCCAGATTACATGTTCTCAAATACTTATTTATGTAACAGTCAAATGGTAAGCATTCCAGCTGCACGTGTAAACTTTTTGTGAACTGAAGTCATGTGCACAGGCTCATCTTTCGTACTCATCATTGAAGGGGGAATGTGAGGAAACTTTTAGCTTGGAGCTGAAGACTGACTAGTTTGACCTTCTGACAGTTTTTGTGGTTGTGGACCTGAGATGTGTATGAGAGCCGAGCAGCTAGTCAAGTGAGATTCAATTCATTCTAGAAAATAAAACTTAATTAATAGTTTATGATTGCAGTTTGGGAGTTCTCTTTTAGATATTAAGAAAATGGTATGGGAGGGCTACAGAAAATGACATCATGATGTAAAGGAGCTAAGAACGAAAACTATTATCCTCAACTCATCCCATTATGTGTGTGTGTGTGTGAGAGAGAGAGAGACAGAGAGAGACAGAGACAGAGACAGAGACAGAGACAGAGAGAGGTGGGAGGAGGGTCTCATGTACATGGTTTGATCATGACAATACCTAAGAGATGGAAGATAGCACAGGATAAAATTTGAGAAAGCTCAGATAAGATGTAGCAACTGAGCTGTAGAAAGGAGAGCCAAAAAGAAGGTGAAGACAGCCCAGAATAAGATATTATCCTATGATGACCATATAATGATAATTGAGAAAATTGTTAACTTTGTCTTCCTGGAGACAGGATCAATAAATATTAAGGGCCTTAAACACATTATTTTTTTCCTTCCTCCCTTCTTTCTTCCTTCCTTGCCTTCTTCCTTCCTTCTTCTTTCTTCCTTTTATTTTTTCTTTCTCTTTATTGTTGTTGTTTTGGAGATTTTGTTTGTTACTTTGAGATAGGGTTTCCCTAAGCATCCTTGTTGCCCCAGAACTCTCTATGTATATTAGTCTGGCCTGGAATTCACGGATTTCTGTCTACCTCCTGAGCCATTCTTTCCTTAAATAATAAGGAAAATAACAGCAAAAAACAAATTTTTTTACTCTATTTTCCTTTTCTACTAATGAAAAAAAGCACCCACACATTTTTCCTAAACCTTTCTTAATCCTTGCTTTATTGCAATGTTGAAGGGCCTGAATATTGCAGTGAGCATTTAATCACTCACAAAGGTCTTCATTCCATGAGCAGATATTATAATCACAGTGATTTATGTCAAGGTTTGGTTAAAAGATCCCATTTGAGGGGAAGAGAAAATGTTTGTTTCCACGCATCATCCAACTTGCAGATTTCTGAAATTTTCCTTTATAATTATTAGCCAGATGTCTCATCCGTTTGCTGTTCTGGACGTGTGAATTGATTAACTCTTGGAGGTCCTACTGTGTGGCCTTCTAAGGTGTCGGTAATACTTCTCTTGTTCCAGAATATGCAATCAGAATTCTGGGGCTAAGGAGAATTTTTTTTCTCTTGTCATAGTAGCCTCTGTTCAGTGTCTCAACCTCAGCACACGTTTGGGTTATTACAGGATGTCTAACCCCGCTAGACCCAGTATCTTGTAACTGAGGGCATCAGCACCACTTCACCGGTTACATAGCCAAGGCTGAGGATGTTGCTTGGGATAACGATGAGCAAGCCTGTGGGACTGTGTCGTCTGATTTAGAAAAGTGACACTCTGTGAAGTAACTGAAGACTGCGCACTCCCCATTCTTGTCTTCACCTGGGTGTTGGAGGTCTGAGAGGGACCCCTGAAGGGGGTGTGAGTCCTCCAACTCTGGCTTTGCTCATAGCCTGAGTTCAGGTCTTGTGAGAGGCAGGCCTTTGAGCTTCCCTAACTCACACTGCGCTCCATTTCTTCTGGGAGCAAGACAAACGTTTGGTTTATTTGTTTGTTTGTTTTGTTGTTGTTTCGCTCTTTTGTGTGTTTGGTTTTCATTTTGTTTTCCCACTCTTGATAGCTTATGAAAAAAAAAAGCAGAGATTGTACACACAAAATGACATTGTGCTTGGATGTGAAAAGAGGACAGGATGTAAGCAGAAACTTAAATGGTTGGGCCGGGATGCAATAAAGTATGCTGTTCAGTGATATTTGAAGCAATTGGTCATCTATTTATTCTGGATGACAGCAACACTAAAAGAGACCATCTGTTAAAAGAATGTCAGGGCTGGAGGGTTGGTTTGAGTACCTAGCGCCCCTGTGTAGAGGCTCACCACCCCCATCACTGCAGTTCCAAAGGATCCCTTGCTTCCTTGCAGCCACACACATGTGGCACACCTTCACACAAAGAGTGACTGCAAGTCCAGGTCTGCCAGGATAGTTATATGCATTATCTTAATATAACATTTTACAGCACTATTCTCAACTGTCCATGCCACAGCTGGATAATATCAAACCATACAAAGGGGAGGTGAGTTCTTACTGAGCAGAAAGATAGTCCAAAGTAAAGGCAAATTAAACAAATCACATATAGTAAGTACTCAATAAAAACTTACTGCTATATGAATATTCTTATTAATAATAACAGGCTTTCAAGACAACCTATAAGAACTAAGAAAAACAACAATATATACTCTGGACTTTTGAGCTTCTTGGCAAATGAAGACTCATTTCTCTATGTATCCGCAAGTGGTTATGGAATATCGTCTTTGAAAACATATGGTAGACTTCCTCCCTTTTTATATAAAAATGATTAAATTTAAGCTGAGGATGGGGGTGCATACCTTCACTTCCAACCCAGGACATTAAAGCAGAAGCTTATAAGTACCCGGATAGCCAGATCCAGGAGGGCCAGTCTTAAAAAAAACATTAAAAGGTATGTGTAAATGTGTATGTAATACATACAGACATATACATGTATATTGAACTCAACTGCATAGTTTTTTACCTTTAAAATATAAAAAGAATATGTATACTACAAAGGCAGTATCATAAGCGTTACCAAATGCCTTTATGATTATTAATCCAAGTCCAGTATTTTAAGTTCAATGAGTTGAAATAAGAAAGCAATAAAGTAGTGGGATATACACATACAGAAATGCCATTTAGTTCTGCTTTAAAAACAGCTATCTGAAATGTTCTCGTGTTTTGACTAATTCCAGAAGGAAAACTTGAAACAATGAGTAAATGAGTATAAGTTACAAAAAGGCATATTTTAGCTCAACATAAGGATTTTTAAAATAGAGTTGTCCAACAGAATGGATTGTTTCAGGAACTGATGAGCTCCTTTGCTGAAGACATCCAAATTGAGACCGGATGAGCATATGCCAAGGATGCTGCAGGAAACATTTCTGTACTGTGTGGGAGAGGAGCCAACAGAGATGATGTCTTAAGTCCTTTCCAACATTAAACTTTTTAATTTTGTGACTATTCCAAATGGAAATAACTGATGACATGCCGCCCGAAGTTTGGTTAAGAAAGAAACCAACAACAACAGCAACAACAAAACTGGATCTTCTAAGTGACTAATAAGAAGTTAATTGATGAATTACTTAAGTGGATAAAACAGGAGAGTAAGAAGCCAGGCAGAGAGCCAATGAAGGACCGAGCAGAGTTTTGCAATCTCACAGTCTTAAGGAGCCAAAAGCTACAGTTCAGAAACTTCCGAGAGAAAGGAATTCTGACACACACACACACACACACACACACACACACACACACACACGACTGTAATCTCAATGGGGAATACAGGTGTCCACGTAAGAGAAATTAGACTTAATAAAAGACAGATGGAGCATTACCAATTCTGTAGCTGAATCTGGGACTACAGCTGGGTAACCTACCAATGCTCACTGGCCAAGCAGACCTATGGAGAATAGCAACATTATCCAGGGTCATGACAGGTTAGCCAACACAATATGTTAATAAGTACAACACTTAGCATTTCTTTTTAAAAATAGAAGGTATGACACAAAACAGGGGAGGAAACAAATCCTTAAATAGCAAATTTCAAAAAAAAATCTAACTGCCTTAAAAGAGCTGTGATGAATAGGTTTAAAAATAAATAAAATGTTGAAAATTTAAAATTTTTGAAATATCTTGAATTTAGAAAAACAAGAACTAAGCAGAAATTAAGGCGCTTTGAAGATTTAAGAAGTGAAAACAGGAGTCTAAACGGTAGGCTACATAGGCTATTGGAAGGTGATGTGAGAATTATTGGCTTGAAAGAAATACTAGAAATTATTTGTGATAAATTTGGTTAACAAGATTTTTTATATGTGCAATATCAGAGTCTTGCAGAGACATTCCTAATTGGAGTTCCAGCACAGCAAATGTAGGAGAATCAACTGAAAAAGCAAAGGGAAAGAATTTCTACAGTGAAAGATGATGAAAACAAATTACTCCTGACTCTATTACAGTAAAACTGTTGAAATGAACAGAGAAAGAGACAGAGACAAAGAGACAGAGACAAAGAAACTCAGAAATATTTGAACAACGAAATAATATTAACGTCAAAAGTATGCAATACAAATTTTCTTATACAATGAAATGATATTTTCAAGATTCTGAATAAAAGTTGTCTCCTATAATTTTACGCTCAGTGAAACACTCTCCCAAATATACAAAAATGGTTTTAAAGAAAAAGAAAGTGAGTGAAGTGTTGGCTAATGGGATGACGATAAACAGAGTGAAAACACTAGGATCTCTAGTGTTGTCAGGGAAATGCAATCACGTGATGTTAAATATTTGAAGTCCTAGAAGCATGTCGTTTTCCCGAAGGACACGGACTCAACCACAGTGTTAGAAAGGATCGTAGAGCTGCAGGTGTGCTCCAGACAGATGATCAAGTGCTTACCAAGCATGCAGAAAGCTTTGGTTCAATCCTCAGTATAGCATATAGTGGGTATTGTGGCTCATACATGCAATCCCAGCATACAGGAAGCAAATTCAGGAGGATCAGAAGTTGAGGTTATTCTTGGTAATAGTAATTTCATGAGTATCCTTAGGTACAGAAGACCTTTACGCACACATGCACACACACACACATACATGAGTGTATAATTAATAAGCCAACAAAAAAGGGAGGATCAATATATCTAAATTACCTTAAAAGATATAAAAACGGAAAATAAATATAATGCAAGTGAGACAAGAGATAATTATTTTAATCTTATTCTTTCTTAATAAAAATCACTTTATTGTAAGGAATTTGCAATTAAAAATCACCACACTAAATAGTTACCAAATCTTAATAAATTTCTTTCACAAACATATTAGCAATTATTTTTAAATTGCGTTATATATTATATAATTTATATATAATATAAAATTATATTAGCAATTATATTAAAAGTAATTGTTTCAATTGGAAGGAAAATGGTGTCAAAACTGAATTAAAAGTACACTAGATGCTATTTCTAAGATACATTCCTTAAAAATAGGGTGGAGACAAGGCTAGAGGAAAGAAGATTGCTCACCACAGACCATGAGAAAATAGCCAAAGGAAACATGATTTATTTGATTTTTATTAAAATCAACTGAGAAAACTTGAGAAGACAAATCACCAAGTACCCCTTTAATGAGAATGGAAGAATACCATCAGAGACATAGATCTAAAGATTTGTTAATAATTCACTAATAACTAGCCCAAAAGATAAAAAACGGCTGAAATATGGAACAAAGACTTTGCAAGTTTACTTTTCAAAATATAAATAATTCTAAAGGAGATTCAAATAAATAGATAAATGAAGTAAAGAAATCAAGGCTTGTGCAAGAAACATAGCAAAAAGAAATTCTGAAAGCAAAACAATAAAGCAAAAGTCTTCTAAATTTAGACAATGTAAAAGCTTCCCATGAATGAGATCAAACGAAGAAAGTTAACATAGAAAAGAGGAATATTGAGGAATTATTACAACTAAGTAACAATGATGGAAAAACGGTACAATGACCACAGTTTTCAGGAACTCTGGGTGAGACACAGAGAGACCAAATAGGAGATTCCTGGCAGAAAGAGCTGGGGATACAAATTAAAGGCAGAGAAAATGTATTCAATGAAGTTATTAGAGAACATTATCCAAACGCACATAAAAGTACAGGAAACATTTAGAATCCCAAATAGACACAATCAGAAAAGATTTCTTCACATTACATTGTACTTAAATTTCTACAGTTCAGAACAAAGAGAGACTGGTGAGGGCTGAGGACTTAACAGTTAAGCTTCTTTCCAAAGAAATTTTATCAGAATAACCTGGGATTTCTCAGAAGAAACCAACAAAATATTTCTAAGAAGGAAGTGCATAGTAATGAATGGCACTATTAATTTCAATTATTGTAAGAAATCAAGAAATTTGGAAGAGACTATGGAGGATGGCGAGTGGGGAGAAAGAATTTAGACATGGAGCTCATAGACACAAACGCCACAAAGCATCTAATACGAAAAATGGGTTGGGAGGAGAAGGGCAGTACAGGGGGAGAGGGAAGAAGACAGTGAACACTATAAATGTTCTGAGAGTCAGGGGAAGTCATGGAAGAGAGGTCAAAGGATTCTAAGGACCAGAGTCCCACGATCCCTATTTGCTAGAAAGTGTCTTCTAGGTCTGGCAGGGAAAATATACCCATGAAAGTCCAATAATATGGTTGCCTGGTAAGACCAGTATAATGGCAACACCAGAGTAGATTTCATTTGGCACCACCCATGGATGAAAAGCTACAGGTAGTTAGCAAAGTCGGTGAATCAGTTTCTTTCAGGATGAGTTCATACATAGGATGTCTACTTTCAAGTGGGCATTCATGGACACATGTACATATGCAAAGCAAACTCAGTGGGGTGTGTGCGTGTGTTTATGTATAAACATGTTATAATAAGAATTAAAAGGGAGGCCATGAATACGGGAAGAGGAGACACTGGGGGAGTTTGAGAGGTGATTTAGATATAGTACTGAAAGCATTCTACTAATCCGTATGGAATCAGAACAGACTCGAAATACCAAGCAAAAGACCCAAAGTTTGAGAGCACTATAGGAAAATATAAAGAGAATATATCCACAGATGTGGAAGACGATGGCTTTATAAATAGGGCTCTAGAAGCTCAAAGAGTATGAAGAGTTTACAAATGAGATTGCATGGAATTAAAACGCTTTTTGCACAGCAAAAGAGAAAATCACCAGAGTGAGGTAAAGTAACAACCTACAGAATGAGAGGAAAATCTTTGTCAGGCATTAAACTATGCATTAAAAGAATAAAAAAATCTAATGATTAATGGTAAAATCAGTAAACAACTGAATTGCTATTTCTCAATAGAAGGATAACTGATAGGTATTTTAAACATTGTTCAATATCTCTGCCATCAGTGAAACTTCAGTCAACTCTGTATTGAGATTCCTTCTCACCGCCTTCCTAATGGCATAATTCATCAAGGAAAGAATAGGAAACAGCAAAATTGGTCCAGATGTGGGGGAAGGCAACTCTTACCCATTGCTGTCAACAACTGCTGTAAATGGAGGTTCCTCAAAAACTGAAAGGTGCTAATTGCTGTATTACAGGCATGCTAATGCTGTGTCAGTACCCCAGACCCCAAAATCTACCTCAGCATGTAATAGAGGTACTGTCAGACATATACATTACGGTAATATTCACAAAGGCCAAGATATGAAGTCAGCCTGGGTTCCCATTAATGGATGAAAAGGAAAACAATGTGTACACAATAGAGGATCATGTCTTCTGTAGGGAAATGAAAGCATCTGGAGACCACTGGGATAATCACAGAAACCAGACCCATGGAGATAACTATTATAGGTTTTCTTTCACATAATGTTCCAGTTAAATATTTAAAAACATCTAGAATACAGTAATGTAGAAGTGGTACTATTTAAGAAGGATAAGGGGTCAGTCAGCAAAAGGGTAAGTGGAGACAGGAGAGTGAAATGAAGCAAATATGATCTTAGGGCATGAGGAATGTGTGTAAAATATTATGATGAAATTCACTGCTTTGAAGGAGAGCAGCAAGGAGTATATGGGAGAATTCAGAGGGAGGAAAGGGACTTGGGAGGTGCTGAATTATATTATAATCTCAAAAATAACAAAAAACTTCACCATTTTATACTTAGCATATCTTCTAAGTAATTTTAATAACAAGTAGGTCAATTTTTGAGAAAGTTCCATGAGGTGCTGAGAAAAAGGTATATACTTTTATATTTGTATGGAATATTCTATAGTTGTCTACTAAGTCCATTTGAGACATAACACCTGTCAGTTACCTTATTTCTCTATTATTATTTTTTGTCTGATCAAACAGTCCAGTGGTGAGAATGGGGTGTTGAACTCTCCTACTCTTATTGTGTGGGGTTTAATGTGTGATTTGATCTTTAGAAGTGTTTCTTTTACATATGAGGGTGCCCTTGGATTTGGGACATAAATGTTCACTATTGAGATTTTCTCTTGATAGGTTTTTCTGGTGACTAATATGAAATGCCCTTCTTTGTCTCTTTTGATTGATTTTAGTTTGAAGTCTATTTTGTTAGATATTAGTATAGTACACCAGTTTGTTTCTTTGGTCCATTTGATTGGAAAATTTTTTCCAACCCTTTACTCTGAGGCAATGTCTGTCTTTGAGGTTGAGGTGTGTTTCTTGTATGCAGCAGAAGGATGGATTCTGTTTCATTTCCAATCTATTTAGCTGTATATTTTTATAGGTGAGTTGAGTCCATTTATATCAAAGGATATTAATGACCGGTGATTGCTATCTCCTGTTAATTTAGTTTTCATTGTTGATAATATTAATTTGTGTGTTTTCCCCTTCTTTGGGATTTGCTGCTATGAGAGTATCATTTGTGTTTCTTTTGTTTTTTCTTTATTTTTTGATGTAGCTAACTTCCTTGTGTTGGCAGTTTCCTTCTAGTACTTTGTGTAGAACTGGGTTTGTGGTTAGGTAATGGTTAAGTCTGGTGTAGTCATGGAATATCTTGTCTGTCTATGGTGATTGAAAGTTTTGCTTGGTATATTAGTTTGGCCTGACATCTGTGGTCTCTTAATGCCTGCTTGAAGGGTGACTAGGACCTTCTGGCTTTCATTGTTTCCATTGAGAAGTCAGGTGTAATTCTGATAGGTCTGTATTTATAAGTTACTTCATCTTTTTTCCTTTGCAGTTCTTAATATTCTTTCTTTATTTTGTATGTTTAGTGTTTTGATTATTATGTGGCTAGGGGACTTTTTTTGACCCAGTCTAATTGTGTATTCTGTAAGCTTCTTGTATCTTCATATACCTATCTTTTTTTTTTTTTTTTTTTTTTTAGGTTGGGTAGTTTTCTTCTATGATTTTGTTGAAGTTATTTCCTGTGCTTTTGAGTTGAACTTCTTCTCCTTCTATACTTACTATTCTTAGGTTTGGTCTATCTATGGTGTCTCATATTTCCTGGATATTTTGTGTTAAGCTTTTGTTAGATTTAATGTTTTCTTTGACTATTGTATCTTCGGTGCTTGAAATTCTTTCTTCCATCTCTTGTATTCTGCTGTTTATGCTTGAATTTGTGGTTCCTGATAGTTTTCTCATGGTTTCTGTTTCTATAATTCCCTTGGTTTGTGTTTTCTTTATTGTATCTATTTCAGTTTTCAAGTCTTGAATAGTTTTTTTATACATTTGATTGCTCTTTTTTTTGTTTTTTGTTTTTTTTTTCAGGGAAATGTGTTCCAATTTTTTGTTTGTCTTTTCCTCAATTTCTTTGAGGGAATTTCTTCCCTCAAACATTCTCCTAAAGTTATTTTTTTAGGTCATTTTCTTCTGCTTCATCTCTATTTGGTTGTTCAAGTTTTGTTGTAAGGTCACTAGATTTTACTGGTGTCATGTAGCTCTTTGTGGTATTCTATGTGCTCTTACCTTGTCTACCTATCTTTTCCTATAATTGGTGTAATTGGGGTTGTTTGTGACTCACTCTGGTGATCAATCCTCCAGGTGCCAATGGATCCAAGGCTCAGATGGTTTCTCTTTGTGGTGCATTCTGTGCCACACTTCCAGTTACCCTGTTGGAGATCACTCAGCATGCCGGGATTTGCTTAGCTCCCATAGAGTTCACTGTCTCAGGCCTGCTTTGTCATAGGTTACTGCCTCCGAACTGTTTCTGTAAATGTCCCTGGTGTGGATTGCTGCTAAGGAGGTCCTTGGCTTGGGGTTGGTCTCACAAAGGTCTCTGGCTCTGATATACTCTCTTTGAGGTCCCAGACATGGGTGTGCCTGGACCTGCAAAGGTCCTGGCTTAGGCCTGCTCCCTCAGAGGTTCCAGACTTACACCTGGACTCGCAGAGGTCTCTGGTTTCTGAAAACTCCCTCAGAGGTCCCAGACCAATGCCCAGACCCACAGAGGTCTGTGGTTTCTGCCTGTACCCTTGTAGGTCCCAGACTTATGCCTAGACCTGCAGAGGTCTCTGGCTCTGGCCTACTCTCTCAATGGTTGCTTTTCTCTACCTGCTCCTGTGGAGTTTGCTGTCTTAGGTCTACTCTGGCCGAGGTCACTGGCTCAGTCCTACCCCTGCAAATATTCCTGGTCTGGATCTGCTCCTGCTCCCATGGAGCTCATCATCTCAGACCCGCTCGCTCTAGCCTAGGTCGTTGGCCCAGTCCTGCTCCTGCAAATGTCCCTGGTATGGATCCACTCCCACTCACGTGAAGGTCGCTGGCTCAGTCCTGCTCCTGTGGAATTTTCTGCCTCCGGCCTGGTCTGGCTTAGGTTGCTTGATCAGTCCTGTTTCTGTAAATGTCCCTGGTCTGCATTCACTCCTGCTCAGGAGGAGGTTGCTGTCTCAGGCCTGCTCCCACCTAGGTTGTGGCTCAGACCTGCTCCCATGGACCTGGCCACCTCCACTGATTTCAGTCTTGATACAGAACAAGGTAAAATACCAAAAGACAATATTATATGGTTTTATAACCTTGATGCAAGGAAAGGTTTTCCTTAAACATGGAAAGTATTAATTTAAAATGACAAACAATACACAAATTCATCAAAAGTTATTACAGAAAGAAATGGCAAGCTACTGTATAGACACATATCTGACAATGCATTCCCATTTCAAATAGGACTAATTGTATCAGTATTACTAGTAAAATCAAGTCTTAATTAAATTTGTATATATAGACATTAATTAAAATAGTATTATTACCTACTAATATACTCTTATCATTATACGAAAACTATAGCAGACAATCCTATAAATGTTTGTGTAAGAATCTTGAAAATGTAGTTTTCTTAAGAGAATTCTCAAATAATCAAATTGGGCAAACTGCAGATTAAAACATTAAGATAACTTGGCTGAATCTGTTTGAGGCCAGGGAGACAGATTAGCAGAAGGTAAGTACCTGCTGTCAGGCCTGCCTGCTTTGATCCTTGGAATTTGTCCGTGAGAAGAAGAGATCTTGCAAGTTGTCCTCCACCCCCACCCAGCCACACATGCTTGTGTGATATGAGTGCCTGCATGCCTGCACACACAAACACATGAAGATCTTTAAAAGCACTACTATGGCATATATTAAAACAGTATATAAAACGTTAGTAAAGGAATGGGACAATAGGAGCTCTAAGATACTGTGGTTAATAGTGCAGTTTGTTTAAACACCTTATAAAAGCCAATAACTCTAACCAGAAAAAGTGCATACTTTATTGCCCGAAGGATCTGAGTATAATGTTCACTGTGACATTATTTGTTTTTCAATATTTTATTTATTTTTTTGTTTTTTTTTTTTTTGTTTTTTTTTTTTTTTTGAAGACAGGGTTTTTGTGTAGTTTTGGAGACTGTCCTGAAACGTTTTTTGTAGAGCATGCTGGCCTTGAACCCACAAAGTTCTGCTTGTCTCTACCTCCCAAGTGCTAGAATCAAGGTCATACGCCACCACAATCCATTGTGACATTATTTGTAATAGGCGTAAATACCCAAATGTTCTCTACAGAATGGACAACTTGTCATATATTCATTTGATGAAATAAATTTTAGAAAAAATAAAGGAAAGTAAGCATTCACTGATGATATAGATGAGTTTGTAACCACATATGAGGGTAAGAAGAAAAGAAAAATTTACAAGGATACCTAATACTTTGAATATGACTAAAACCCAACAAAACAATGAAGATTATGATTTTTATTTCAGCAGAGTGGGAAAGGATGGGGAAAAGCAAAGGTGCAAAGCAGGAGTGGAGCTCTACTGTCTTGATGACCCTCCCTCAACCTGTGCCCCAGAAGCCATTAACTGCCAACAAAGCCCGTTAGGGTTGGAGGCCCATGAGTTTCTTCCATGCTAGAATGTTTGCTGGCTTTATTCTATGCAGGATTTGTAAGAAAGCCACAGTGGCTGTAAGAATCATATCTTTACTAAGGAGATCTTGTCAACTTCCTTTTCCTGGGGGATCCATCTCAGAGTTCTCCTTGTTTCCTGTCTTCTCTGAGGTTGTGGTCTGTAGGCTGGCTATACTTTCCTTTATGTCTAATATCCAGTTATGAGTGAGTCCATATCGTGTTTGTCTTTCTGTGTCTGGGTTACCTCACTCAGGATGTTTTTTTCTAGTTCCATACAATTGCCTGCAAATTTCAAGTTTTTTTTTTTTTTTCCAGTGTTACTCCATTGTGTAAATCACATTTTCTTTATCCATCCTTCTGTTGAAGGGCATCTCGGTTGTTTCCTGGTTCTGGCTATTACAAACAATGCTGCTATGAACATGGTTGAGCAAATGTCCTTGTGGTATGGGTATGCATCTTTGAAGTACTGGCAGCATGAGAAGAGCAGAGAGGGTGGTAGAGGTGCGGAAAGGGTAGAACATGAGTAGGGAGAAGAACATGAGGGAACAAGAAGATTGAGTTGGGTAAAGGACAGAGAGGGAGAACAAGGAAAGAGATACCTTGAAAGAGGGAGCCATTGTGGATTTAGTGAAAAACCAGCCATTAGAGGAACTCCCAGTAAACCACAAGGATGACCCCAGCTAAGAATCTAAGCAATAGTGGAGAGGGCACCTAAATTCCCCTGTAATCCGGATTGATGACTACCTTAATTGTCATCATAGAACCTTCATCCGGTAACTAATGGAAGCAGGTGCAGAGATCCACAGGTAAGCACTGGACCAAACTTTTGGAGTCCAGTCATTGAGAGGGAGGAGCAACATTATGAGCAAAGGGGTCAAGACCAAGATAGGGATACCAACAGAAGCAGCCAACTGGAGATAGTGGGAGCTCACTGATCCCAGACTGAGAGCTGAAGAAGCAGCATAAGACTGAACTAGGCCCTCTGGATGAGGGTGACAGTTATATGTTAGGGACAGTTGGTGGGACCACTAGCCATAGAAACAGTAGAAACAGTTGGCTCTTTGGAGTCCATTCCCTAACGAGGTATACTTTGCTCAGCTTAGATACAGGGAGGAGGGCCTGTGATGTCAAGTGATGTGACAGACTTTATTGAATTGCCATGGAGGGCCTCACCCTCTCTGAGTAGTGGATGTGGGTGGGGAGAGGAGAAGGTGGGGAGAGTGGGAGGGAGAGGGAACTGGGATTGATATGTAAAATAAGATGGTTTTAAAAATAAAAAAGAATTATATCTTTAAAAAACAAATACCAGTGTTCTACTTTAAAAAATTATATCAATACCACTTATTTGGTATTTTCTTTACTTGGAAGTAAGAACTATGGCTATGTCTTAGATTTTCTCTCAGGCTATATACACCTGTTTCATATTCTTTGACATATTCTTGATTGATATGAAACTCTCTGAGTATCTCCACTCCTTCTTACAGTTTGAATTATATCACAAGACTGTGTCATAGCAAAGTCCTAAGAACTATTACAGTCTCAGATCCTATCTATTTGATGGCAGGTTTCCAAACAAATCTTAAAACTATAGGTTTCAGGATGAATTTATGAATGCCCCTGAGCTGTTTACTAAATATTAACTATTTTTATTGAAACATTGCTTATTTAAACAAGTGAAAGAACAAAATCAAAGTCATGAAAGCAATGTTCCTGGGTGAGTTTGAGACGGATTTGACATCCTCCCATCTCAAGTATCTAAAATGGTTTTTAAAGATGGAGGCCGAGTTCTGATGTCTTCGTTTTAAAGCCAATTGAGAGAGGTTAACAGTGACCTATAAGAGGCTGTGGACATAGTATTTTCCCGCAAATGGCTCTGAAGCAGCTTTCTTTGACGGGGAGTTTGGTTTTAGGTCTGTCTTTAAACACATTTTTGGTTTTGTTTCAGCGAGCATATTTGTGGGACTCTCGCCAAGAGAACGCTCTGCTAGGGGGAGGAGAGACGCTGCTTTGTTCCCTTTTTTTGTTCTGGGGCTATTTTTGTTTAAAGAGAACACAGGATGTCATCAGATGTCCAAGTCTGAGCAGCAGAGATGACTTTGACAGCATCATCTTGCTCCCAAAGTCAGTAGCTTTCCAGGCAGCGCAGCTGCCCATGACCTCCCTAGTCACTGCCATATTTAGATGCTTTAATAAAAGGCTATTGTTTACCCAAAGCTGTATCATTTTTTCTTTGTGTTTCTTGCCCAAGGTGAATTTACTTACAACCAAGGATTATGTCCTAAAATTATTCCATCATAAAAATATTTGAACATCACGGGGGAATGATTTTTAGTTCCTTATAATCTGAATGCAGAATCAGAATCTAATAGGATTTTGATAAGTACCAGTACTGAGAAACTATTATCAAAATTATGTTTGGGTTATTTTTCTGTAAGTTTATTACTGGAAACTTCAAAGGCAAGTAACGTAAGAAAAGTATATGCATCCTCACTTTATCCTTCAACATCAGACTTAGGGGCTGGTCCCCGCTGCCAAAGCGGTAGCTTATCTCTTAGAAGTTACAGCAGCAGAAGCATAGAAGCCAGCATACTGGAGTTGGCCACTGCTCTAACTATGGAGATGCAGCCTTGTTTACCTTCAAGTGCATGAGATGAACAAAGACGCTTCGGCTAACAATGCTGAGAGTCTGTGAAAGTAAAGAATGGGTTTTCATCATCTCTGTACCCATCATATTTGCTGTGAGATTTTGATCTCTAACTTTCTCTGGCCTTGAGTTTCTCACACTGGAAATGGAACAGGTGGGTTGGCTGAAGAGTCACCCCACATGCTTCTTCGGGGAACAGGGTACCTGAGTAACTTTAGACTGAGCCTGAACTCCCCCACTCTCTATCTCTTCCTACTTAGGCTCACTAAAGTCTGCCATCTACAAGTGGAACCATTTCGGTACTTCGCTAGCTGCCGATCTCCTGGCTGGATGAACTCTGAAGGATTTCATAGTTTCAAATGCAAAGCAATAGCCATGATGTGTCTAGTTAAATTCTCTTTCAATTAAAACAACAACAACAACAAAACGCTGTTCTCTTTACTCCCTTTCCCTTCATTACCTGGGAAGCACTATGGCCTCCATCTACTTGGATGAATTAACCAAACATATGAAAAAAGATAGAGATTTTCAAATTTCCTCAGTGCCCCAAAGTAGAGACTGTCATGTCTGGGCCTAAACATATATTGAATAATTTATAATCAGTTGTCTTTTTGATGTATAGCCAAGGTAGGTATGTGGTTCGGAGCACTCATGGAGTAAAAGTATTTCTCAAGTAGTCCTCAGAGTTTATTTTTCCTCCGTCTATACTCTAGCTCAGACACGAGTTGTAGGCACTTTTGCCGGTAGATGTCCAGGTCTCTGAGAGTACACGCTGCTCTTCAGTTTGTCTAGTCCAGAAGAACAACACAGAGACAGGCCCAATGACTGTGTCGTTGACTTACATAGCTGATTTTCTACCGTCATTTTTTTTCAAGTCATCTATGTTATCACATCATGTTGTATTTAGGCCTAACAATATCATTTACTGGCCCTGATCACTTATTGCCTGACTGGCAATTATTTTCCTCCTTATTTTGATCCTCTTTACTTAACTATCTGACATTGGCAATCTAAAAGTACACGATGTATCCCTCTGTTTCTCCAACTCTATGTTAGTCTGGAAGTCTGCTTTTCTACATTTATTTATTATAATTATATAATTTTATCCCAAAGACATTAAAGCATGTAAGTGCAAGAAATAAGTGTATTTTTATCTTAGACACTAAAGCTAACATGTAGCATATGGGGTATGACAGAGAGTAGGCAATAAAATGTTTGCTACATGAATGTCATGGAAAGAAGACACCTGAGGCCATGGGTGGCCAAAGGAATAAAGTAATGAGACAAATATGAAATACAAAACCCAAAATAAAAAAATTCAGAGGCTTAAACTTATTATTCATGAAAGATAATTTGCAGTCAAATGAAAAAAGCAGTTTAAAATTAGAGTGAGAAAGTCTAACAAATAAAAGTAAGCCATCCTTAAGAAATCCTTAAGACTGTTTTAACTATGATATATTATGAATTGGTTGAAAAATAATGTAGCTTACCCAAGAAAAGACATTTCCTTAAGGGCCAGTACAAGAAATTAGGTAATATGAACTGATGGTTACCATGGAATATTCAAGTATTGTAAATTATAGTCTACATGACCGGTGTCCATACACTCTCACAAATGTTCAGAATGTGTTGTTTACTGAATAAACGCTGCCAGGAAATATGTGTTATCGCATAGATAACATAAAGATACCGAGTTGAAAATTAGGACATCAGTGACCACTCTCCAAAAACGGATGAAAGACAAGTGTATTCTCAATATTATATTTGCATTATGAGGCAACTTGGTGTTCATTCTATTTAAGCTCAGTTATGAAATTCTAAATTCATAAATTTAGATTCCTAAGTCCCTGTGGCAAAACCTATTTTCCTTGGGGGTTAGTAAATCCATTAACCTTTCAAAAGGAAGGTTAAAAGGACGTGTGCAGGCTGCATTCTCCCAGCACGAGAGAGAGCAGGCAGCAGCCTGGGTGAACTGCTGGGAGAGTTCAGCGAAGGGCTTGTACGAGCAGATGATCTGCTATGTTCTTGCTAAAATTTGGCAAAGAAATATATCGTGGTTTCTTCAGATGACAGCATCATAATTCATTTAGCTCCTTCTACCTTTTCACAAAAAAGGCCAAAACCCCACAGGAAATGTGAGCACTGACATTTTCTACCAAGGATCAAAACCTGACTATTCTGCCAGAAATTGAAAACAATATACCTAAAACAGTAAATACACAGTAATGTGTTGAAAGAAACAGGCTGTTGGACTGGTCAGTGACACCATCCATCATTTCTGTTCTAACTTCTGATGGATAGAAAGGTAGGGAAAAAAATGTGTTTGGATTGGCAGGCTTCCATGCAAATATAATGAAAACCAAATGAATGTGAAAGAACCTCTTTGCATTCATTTGCAGATTATGTTCCCAAGATTTATGCTACACACTGTGCCTTTAATGGCAAGTTTGATTATGCATTTCTAGCTGATTTCCAGGCAGTTAAAAGCTAGCTTAAGGGCCATCTAGGAGGCATGATTTCTTTGCTTTCTACAAAATGCTAAGACTTCTTTATCATTCTGTATTCAGTCATGAACTCAGCTGCACAAGCCAAACGTAAAGATTTTATGAGCCAATCTATCATGTGAATTCGTGAACAAGAATACAAGCCTACTCATGCAGACACGAAGGGTGATTTCCATTTTTATGAATGAAAAAGAACCCTGCATAAACATTCTTTATTTAAAGTTTTAAACGAAGAGAGATGCAAAGCAAAATGGGAGCATTTTGTTTTATATGTCAATATCTCGTAAGAGGGGCAAAGCAAGGAATCTGGCTCCACTATTCCCGAGGCGGCTGTATCTCCTTTGCATTAAGTACATAAATGAGATTTATGGCTACTGACCTAATCTTAGATGCCACAATGTACAGCAGGAACAGCTTTCTGGAAAACTTAATTTAAAATTATGGTGTTAACAAAAGCACTTTAGGAGGCAGACATCCATACATGCATCCCGGAGACCTGACCATAGAAGGAGCCACAGCTATTTGCATGAAGCTGTAGAATACATTTCAGATAATACAAATCTATACTATTTTGTTCTCTATAATCTTCATGTTAATGAGCTCCCAAATAAAGGCATATCACCAGAAAGTCTATTTGAATCATTAAAGGCCATTTAATACCAGATATTCCTAAATTTAGGTTTAGGAGATGATAAAATATACAAGATGTGAACCTGTGAACTCTGTATTTCAAAAATAAGTTTCTTTTTCACTGACCATGAAGCACATTGAAAGAAGAAATGAGCTAAGAAGGCCCTGTCTTCATTCTCTAAGAGACGAGGGCTGGGGTGCCACTCATCTACCAGAAATGACTGTGTCGTCTCTCTGAACACTTTTTGTATCCTTAAAAAAATAAATATTAAAATCCATTAAGTGAAATTTATAATGACAGGAGTCATTATAACACAGCCCTAATGTATTCTGATAGTCCCATAAAATAGAGCCCCTGCAGTGGTGTAGGGGTACATCCTACAAAAGAGGGGTTTTTAAAAGTACACTGTGCATAGTTAGAGGTGATAATTGTACAGTAACAAATGTTTTTCAAACAGTTTTGTTTTAAATGTAGATTTAAACACTAAATATTCATATAAAGTAAATGTAAACCTATCATTTCCTGAAACAGATACGGCTATTATATAATACATGCAGGGCTGAAAGTGTTTTAGTAAATCTCTGAAACTAAAAAGTACCACCCAAAAAGAACAACAATTTCTCTAAGATAATTGGAGAGTCTCTTAGGAGTTCCAGTCTTAGTTTGTCTGGGTTGTCCCAGAATGCCTAAAACCAGAACTTGGGTCCAGTGATTATTTGTTTGGGAGATATCCCAGGGCAATGTAATAAGGAAGCATAGGGTGTGAGATGGAGAAGGCGATGTCTATAAAACCCTACAAAACTGCCTCATGATTAGGAGAACCACTGGTCAGCATTATGAAGGACTCACCAACAAATTCTGTAATATGTGCTTCAAGCATGCTTTTTAGAAGGATACTATAATAGAATTATATGTACCAAATTTTTGTTCCATCTCTAATTTTTGAGGGTTGCTGAGAGTATTAGTAACTTCCCACACAGGGAGAAGCTGAGCAGTCCTTCTGGCTACAGTGAATGGCTGGAGGTACTGGAAAAGAGAAACAAGTAGCCTAAATCTATGGTAGGAAAATGTCATTTGGCCAAGTACTGGGGTGAAAAATGGGGAAGAGCATCTGATGACACATTGAATTTGGTGCTCAAGTGTGAAGACACTTGTGAAAGCTTTCATTGCCCTGTTGGGAATAATTCCCCAGGATGGAGACTGGTAGGACTCTTCATAAATCTAATGTTTTAAATGCTATCAAATACTTAGGAAACAATTTTATTTGTAACAAAAATTCACATATCTATATAACTAATCTGATACTTTTGCAACCAATATATTTTTGGAATGTGAATATGTGTGTGGTTTCAGAAGAAATTAATGTTAGAGCTGAGAAATTAAGGTAAGGACTGGAGGCTGGGTCCCCTGCATCTACATAAATACCTGGGAGATATGAAGACTGACTGCAATCTAAGACAGGTAGGCAGAGACAGGAGAACTCCAGTGCAAGAGGCTCGATGGAGAGCTATAGGTTCAAGGGAGAGATTTGCCTCAATATATAAGGTGTAGAGTGATGGAGGAAGACACACGATGTCACACCCTGGCCTCTACATGAAAAAATCATGTAGTTGCACATACACATGCCACATACAAAACATGCACACATACATACACAAGGATAAATACATGCAAAAATGAGAAAATGATGCCAATACTAGACAAAATGATGAATAAGATAGGTTTAAATAAAAAAGTAGTCAATGGGGCTGGAGAGATGGCTCAGAGGTTAAGAGCATTGCCTGCTCTTCCAAAGGTCCTGAGTTCAATTCCCAGCAACCACATGGTGGCTGACAACTATCTGTAATGGGGTCTGGCACCCTCTTCTGGCCTGCGGGCATACACACAGACAGAATATTCTATACATAATAAATAAATAAATAAATAAATAAATAAATAAATAAATAAATGTAAAAAAAGTAGTCAATGATGGTATGGCTTAGATTACTTGCACAATTTTCCTGCTGTGTTATTGTCATGAACACACTGCGTTTTCTATAACAATCTCTTTTTAAAATTTGTTTTCCTGCCATATATTTTGATAATATTCTCTCCTGCTGTGGGAACTTCTTCAGCCAATGGCCTTTAGCTTGGTCGTGGAGCACTATAAAAACAGACAATAAAAACATGTGTTCTCTCTCTCTTTTGGCTTCTGGATTCGGTTCTTGCTCTCCACTCGTTCAGATGACTATTGATCTATGAGTCTCCCCCTAAATAAAGAACCCTTTATTATAATCAATTCTGAGCTAGTGTGGGACTACTTTATCGCCATCATCTACACTTTCTCATGCTCAACTCTCCCTAGATCCTCCCGACCTCTCTTCCCACCTAACTTCATGTTTTATCTCCCCACTCCCAAAACAAACTCCCTTCAAAATCCAAGCAAACAACAAAAGAGAATAAAAACAAAAACCCAAACCAAACAAAAATTTAAAAAGCACACAGGAACCATAGAATCTGTTCTGTGTTGGTCAAATATTCCTAATCAGGGGGCCAAATGGAGTGTGTTTTTATACTCAGAGTCACTTCATTAGAGAAAACTGATTTTTTCTTTTTTAGTAGGTATCAACTGAAAATAGCTTCTTGTTTAGGGGTGGAACTTCATGCTCACTTCCCCCTTTCCATGTGTCTGGCTTGAACTTGGGCGGGTCCTGTGCATTCTGTCATCGCTCCTGCATCAGGCCCATTTTGTCTGGAAGATGCTGTTTCCTTGGAGTCCTCACTGATTTGACAGACATTCCATTCAGGGGATAGTGCTCCCAAGTCTCTCACTCTCCGTGCATGGCCCCGGTGTGATCTGTTATAATCACTGTCTATAGCAAGAAGTCTCTCACTCTCTGCACATTGTCCAGGTTGATGTCTATTATAACTACTATCTTTAGCAAGTAGAGGTACTTTGATTAGAATCTCCAGATATGCTGATCATTTTAATTTCTTTGTTCATTTAGCAAAGCGGTTTTCAACCTTCCTAATGCTGTGACCATTTAACATAGTTCCTTACATGTGGTGTAACATTATTTTGTTGATACTGCATAACTGTGATTTTGCTACTGTTAGGAACCATAATGTAACTATCTGGCATGCAAGATATCTGATATGTGCTCCTGTAGTCCAACCCTCAAAAGGGTCACAGTCCACAGGTTGAGAACCACTGCTTTGGCTGAATAATAGTGGCAGGTTTTTCTCTAGGCCCATTACCTGCCTAGTTTCAGGTTCTTAGCAATTTTAGCAGTTCCAGGTGTGGGTTTCATTTCGTGACGTGAACCTATATTGCAATAAAATAGTGGTTTCTTACTACTATAACATTTACACCACCATTATACGAGGATATCATGCGGGAAGGTCACTGTTGTAGATCACAGGTTTTGTAGTTGTTTGATATAGATGCTTACTTTTCTCTGCCACTAACGTGCATAGTTCATTCTAGCAATATGAACACTATCCATATTCTAATTGGGTATATAAACACATTATCTTGATGCAGCTTTCTACAGTACATTACCAGAGGCAGCAAGATGGTTCAGTGAATGAAGTGCTTGCTTTCAAGCTTGACGACTAGAGTTCAATTCACAGAATGTACATGCGGAAAGAGAGAAAGCACTATGTTGGGTTATCCTCTGACTTCCTCCACATGCATGCTTGCACATATCCATCCACATAAATAAATAAATAAATAAATAAATAAATAAATAAATAAATGTACAAAATATTAAGAGCCCATATAGCACAATGGTTAAAATTGCTCAGGTCTGTGTCAGATGCTTGAATTTGCGTTCTCAGTTTACAACATATAAGTTGCGAAAGTAGTGAATATGACAATGCTTACTAAGATAGTAACTTTACATTTAAGATCGAAATATATAACACTTTCTAATCCCTCAGACAAGTGTCTATCTCAGAGTAAATAGTGAGCCTTGGTAGAGATAATGAGTACTACTGATAATATTCTGCAAGAATTAGGAAGTAAAAACAGCAACTTTACATAAAACTGTATTATAAGGAAGTAAAGAGAATATAAGAAGGGGCAGAGAGGGTTCAGAGGTTAAGAACCCTGGTTGTTCTTCCAGAAGAATGAGATTTGGCTTACAGAACCTACCTGAAGCCTAACTCCTATGTGTAACTCAAGTTCCAGGAAAAGTGATGCCCTCTTTTGGTCTCTCATGGAACTAGGCATTCACAAGGTGCACAGACATACATGTAAGTAAAACATCCATGTACATAATAAATATATAAATAAAATTCTCATTATTGTTTTACCAAAGGAGTGCATAATTTCTATGTGGAAGGATAGAATTTCATGGTGGTCCTCCTTTTCTATCAAATATGTTATTTTCAATACAGTTTGTTTCATATGAGCAATTTACTCAGGAACAACTTGTTTGAGAATGCTAAGTGCCAAGAAAAAGCCAGTGGGCAGGATAACAAAGGATGAATCAGGAAATTTAAGGAAGCTATCAGGTAAGGGCAATTTGCATCTACTCAAAGTAAGACATAAAGCAGAAGTGAGAGGTTTGTCCACTCAGTAAAACTTGATATCTGAGAGTGGCAAACAAGTAAATACTGACATTGCAAATGATTGGTGACCAGTATGAATGACAGAATCACACTGCAGACACACACACCTCGGTACATTGCCATCACACGAGGACCAAAAGCATACTATAACAGCACCGAGTTAGGCTTTGCAGAACTCAAAGAAAAGCAAGGAGAAAATACCATAGCTACTAAAGGCAAAAGAGACAATAGAAAGCACATCAGTTAAGTCATTGCAATAGGAAGAGTGTTAATCAAGCAGAAGTGGTTCCCCTTTAAAAAGTCATAGGACAGATGAATATAGTCGAGCAGGCATACGATTATAGCACTTACGGGACTAAGGCAGGGGGATTATGAGTTTGAGGCCATCTTAGGCTAGAGAATGAGCTCAATGTTGGCTTGGAGTACATAGACACCCCCCCCCCAAAATTATAGGATAACACCATTAACAAATGCATATAATTGTATCAGATTGTCTAAAAGAGATAACATAAAACACAAGTGAACAAACAACGCATATCATAAATTAAGTTTTTATCAGTTGGGATAAATTGGTAGTTGCATATGATACGATGGATAATAGAATACCATTAAGATCTAATAGACACCAAATGGATAAGACATTTTCATTTTAATCCAGCAGATTAATTTTATATTTAAAAGTAAGTTGGAAAAATATCTTTTCTTTTAACTTTAGCTCTATTTGACAAAGTTTTTAAAAGAAAACTAGTTTACCTTATAGAACAGCTTTTATCATTTACTCTAGCAAACTTTTTGATTTCTTTTACATTAAAAATAAAAAAAATTATGTGCATGCCCATATAAGTTTATGTGTCCCTGAAGGAGCCCACAAAGGCCTGAAGGTTGTATTGGATGCCCTAGAAGTGGAATTAGAGGCTTTTGTGAGCCACCTCATGGATACTAGGAATGGAACGCCAGTCCTCTCTGTAAGAACAATAAGTATGTTTTTCTTTATCAGAGAGCAATGATTTCAACCCCAAACTTCAAACAAGGTTGGGTTTTAAATAGGTTGATTAACAGTTTTGAAAATAAACATTGCATATAAGCATTAGAGTACTACTCAACGATAAAAAAACAATGACATCTTGAATTTTGCATGCAAATGGATGGAAATAGAAAACACTATCCTGAGTGAGGTAATCCAGACCCAAAAAGATGAACATGGGATGTACTCACTCATCAGTGGATTCTATCCATAAATAAAGGATATTGAGCCGATAATTTGAGACCCTAGAGAAACTAAATAAGAAGGTGAACCCAAAGAAAAACATATAGTTATCCTCCTGGATATTGGAAGTAGACAAGATTGCCAGGCAAAAATTGGGAGCTTGGGGGTGGGGTGGGGTGGGGGTAGGGGAGAGGGGGAGAGAGAGAAGTGAGAAGGGGAGGATGGGGAGAGCTTGGGGGAGTGGGATGGTTGGGATGGAGGAAGGGTCGATATGGGAGCAGGGAAGTATATATCTTAATTAAGGGAACCATTTTAGGGTTGGCAAGAGACTTGACTCTAGAGGGGTTCCCAGGTGTCCAAGCATATGTCCCCAGCTAGGTCTTTGAGCAGCAGAGGAGAGGGCGCCTGAACTGGCCTTATCCCATAGCCACACTGATGAATATCTTGCATATCACCATAGAACCTTCATCTGGCGATGGGTGGAGATAGAGACAGAGACCCACATTGAAGCACTGGACCGAGCTCCCAAGGTCCAAATGAGGAGCAGAAGGAGGGAGAACACGAGCAAGGATGTCAGGACCGCATGGGGTACGCCCACCCACTGAGACGGTGGGGCTGATCTAATGGGAGCTCAGCTCACCAAGGCCAGCTGGACTGGGACTGATGGAGCATGTGATCAAACCGAACTCTCTGAATGTGGCTGACAATGAGGGCTGACTGAGAAGCCAAGGACAATGGCAGTGGGTTTTGATTCTACTACAAGTACTGGCTTTGTGGGAGCCTAGTCTGTTTGGATGCTCACCTTCCTAGATCTGGATGGAGAGGGGAGGACCTTGGACTTCCCACAGGCCAGGGCACCCTGACTGCTCTTTGGACTGGAGAGGGAGGGGGAGGGGGACTGCTGGTAGGAGGAGGAATATGGGAGGAGGTGGAAATTTATAATAAAAATAAAAAAAAATAAAAAAGATAAAAGAAATTAAACATTGCAAAACAGTGAAATAAAGTAGAATTTACTCATTGTTAAAAGTAATTTTGAAATAAGATTTCAGCTGGACTTTTTAACAAAACTATGGTATTATTATATGAGTTTCCATAGCATTAATCTTAATTAAAATGTTAAATGTTTTCTATAAAATTAGTTGATAAGTTTAATATTTTAGGAAAGTCCAGATGATTAATTCATATTTATCAGGATTTCCTCTGTTGTGTAATTTCTTTAATTTTTATTTATTTATTTATTAAAGATTTCTGTCTCTTCCCCACCGTCACCTCCCCTTTCCCTCCCC